>NC_083597.1:64248817-64551848 GCF_020882245.1 Rhopalosiphum padi | reverse complement strand
AATAGGAAAATATGTGATTGAAAAATGGTAATTAGTCTGTTTCTTAAAAAAAATAGTATGTAAATAATTAATAAACATAATCATATGTGTAATAGCTGATATAGCTTATACGTAACCTGTAGCCTATGAGCTATAAATGCTATAATGTATACTGCTGTATACGCTTAATTACTAGTTGTAAAGTGTTCGACTGAAATAATAAATAACTTGTAGTGAATAGGTTTACGCTATTGTAGTCGCTTTTTGAAAATGGATTCTTTGAAAACGTGAAAAAAATTAAACACACCACGAGAAAAGCGTTAAACATAAAATACACCATCAGACTATAACGATTAAAAAGTTATAAACATTACTCATAATTTATAAACACCTACAGATTACTGCTACGAGCAGGAGAGGCAATTTCGGTCTTCTCTGATTATCGCTTGTTTTCGTGGACTTAATATAATTTTTAACAAACGTTTTAATTTATAGCAAAATGTTATGAAAAAATACATTTACACCATTATTATTATTGAATTTATTAATTTCGATTTCAAAATAATGATTGATATTTGATAATAAATCGTTTTTGATGAGTGGATGACTAATTAGATATTAACGTACCTAAATATTACGTATTTACGTTATTCATATACTGCGTTAATTCGACAATAATATCGTCGACAATATTAATATTGACTGTCTGCGACCGGTGAAGTCACTACTCGAGAGTCTATAAAATGTCACAGTTAAACTCGTCATTTGCCGAGAAAGTTTTCCCCAAACACAAATCCACACTACATTATTATGTACTGTACAAAAGTCTATACTCGGTGGACGGTGCAATACACTTAACTTCCGAATATAACCTGCATAATATTATGGACACTCGTGCGGGCTGTCGTCGACGGCCGACGCCGATGGATTCGCTGGCGGTCGCGCGCGTGTGTGCGCCGCGTGGTGGAACGAACGTGGACCACTACGACGGACGAGAGGGCACCGACCGATATGGCGTGTTGTGCGAGCGCATAAACTTCGGACCGGTAACAAAGTTATCCTCGCGAATATCTCCGTTAATTTATAGACGCACGAAGCCACGAACGGTCTGTCAACCGGTCACCTCGCACTAATGCATAACATTATATCGTCGTGAACTCCGCGTATGTCGTCGTATCATGTGTATAAAATGTTTTATTGTAAGCGTATATAATATAGCCGCATGTACACCGTATGTGTCCGTATATAATAATATATACTGCACGCGCACTGCGCACCGTCTTCGCGATAAGATTGAAACGACCACCGGACAGAGTCATTTATTTTTATTTTTAGTCCGTTCTCGGTCTGTATTATCCAATATACATGCAGGCGGTATAGTCGTGTGTGTGTGTGTGTGCTGTTTATACATAAAAATAATAATATTATTATTATTACGATCTCGAGACTACTACAGTTTTTAATTGAACCGTCGTTTTCCCGGTATAGACTGCATCGCTTTTATTTAATAAGATAATAATATAATACATAACATTATGTACTAATCCTTTAATCTATTGCCTATATGGTACGCACGCGGTCTGGAGACGTAGAAATCCAATCAGCTAAAGCGATTTTCCCGCAATGGACAACGTGAAAAAAAGCGCTAGCGAAACGTCGCATATTATTATAATTTATAGTGTTCACAACCTGTGCAACACATAAGTATACCTGTTGGCTGTTACGTGTGTACTTACTACGTTTATGATGATGTATACTAATGAAAATGTATATTTTATTTATGATGCGCCAAAAGTTGAAAATATGCGAATATTTTTTATCCTAAGAATATTCTATATTATATTTAATACGGTTAGGAAAAAACGCGCAACTATTCGTAAAATAAAACTACGCTCCTGATCCGTCTTAACGATATATATATATATAACGTACTAAGGTATAGGTATTATAAATAAGTACTTTGGAAATCAATACAAATACATAATACAATAACCACTATCCGCGATTGAACATGATCTAACTTAAATGCTTATACTTTACACTGCATGTGCAGTATTATATTCCACAGATATAATTATACTATAGGTAATTAATTCATTATTTGTCGTTAATATACCATGTTGTATCCTGAAATAATTAATAATGTACTCAATAATTAGTGACATTTATAAACTATATTTATAAAAAATTAAAGTTTTTGAATCGATATTTTCAACATTGAATGATTTTATCAAATATTTTAGTAGGTACTCCTTTTTTCGATCGATTTGAATTAATGTAGAAATTAAAATCAAGTGTAACGCAGAAAAATAAATAATAATAATTTAATTAAAATTTTCGATTTTGCACTTGAATATATTTTTTAAATTTCTTTTATCGAATTAATTTATTAAAATATAGCTATAATAATTTCATAATTAACTAAATATACTCTAGCCGTTTTTCCGCATAATGTTATTAATTTCCTGATACCAATGCAATTAAATTTTCAAAATTATTATATATTATGACTTTTAATTGTCGCGACTCACGGTCGACTTAGAATATTTTCGTATTTCAAACCGTACATCATAAAAATCATAAAACGTAAAATATACTGTGTACCTAATATATAAATAATACCTATATAGTTACACGTCTATATACTAAATGTTATAGGTATCACAGCTATTATAATAATATTCAATTTTGGGTTCATTGAAAAATATCATTTGGATGACATTATCGTGTGCGTCGTTAATCATTCCTGGTGATATATGTAAATACAATACACACAAATATATATATATATATATATATATAGGGAGATAGAGAATATAATAATATAATCCGGTGAAAGGGATAAGGAACACGACACGTCATTTGACTCTAAACATTAATAATAACATTATATTGTTGCGCGCACGGAGAAAAATATTCAGAAAGGGTGGGTAGACTTTCATAAAAAAATTTAACGTTTTCTTTAAGGACGATTGTTGTAACATGACTATGTAGGAAGTTCACATGTATCTCATTTGTGTGACGTGTTTTGAAGACGTGATGTCCATTATGATCGTTTAGAGCAGATATGTATATACATAATGTATGTATATACCGTCGTTGTTCCCTGTACATTTATACAGCCCCGCGGTGTGTACCTATAGAGTACCTATATAACAGACGGTTGTCCGAGAATAACGAATTCCCGCGCGTGCAACCTCTCTATACGAGTATAATATATAATAATATATAGGATGCCATTCCCGGTCTCATCATCATACTGTAACACTGTATGCTGCGGACTAGGATGAGGTTTGGACGAGAAAGAACAAATTTTTTATTGTTAATCGTCATCGTCCCATTAAAATCAGATCCAAAATGAATTATTATTGTTATTCTTGTATGTGTATAGATAATAATTTAACTTCAGTAAAAAAATAAATAAATTATAACACGAGAAGAATTAATATGTACCTATATAATATAATGCACCAATGCATTCCAATGAAACTAGTAACTACCTACATGTTATTATATTATTATCGTGTTCGATTCTTGAATTTATTAAGGTCGGTAAATGCTATCCATGTACAATTAACGACAAAGGGTAGGTCATACCTCATAATACGCACAATGTTTCTCACATTATATTAAATGAACGGTTATGGATATCAAATTAAAGAATACTTTTAAACTATAATATTATACGATAATACTCGAAGTCTACAACATTATTAATCAAACTGAAATTAAACACGTACATATATTTCTAAGTAAGCATATTTTTATATGATATTATTTGTATTATAAATGCTATTATAATATTTCGATTTGTAAAAAAACGTATATTCAACTATTTTAATCCTGTCACAAAAATATAATGATAATTGTCAGACGACTGGTATAATTGATTATTATTTCGCGTCAAATGTATAATATTCCATAATGTTTGAACAGTTGTTAATATTAATATATTGAAACGTATTTGTTATTATAGGTATATAGGTGGTATCCACCATCATAAAAAAAAAAAAACTAAAATAAAGAATTACGTCAAATCAATTTTTGGACGGTTAAAAAAGGTACAGCTATAATAATACATTATATATTTCTACACAGTTTATCGATGACGATCGACGAGGGAGAGGGTTGAAAAAACGGCTGTGGGATCTATAGATTAAAATTTTCACCATATTTTTGTTTGTCAGGTATATGGCATACCCCATACGGTGAGCGTACATAATACGCGCGTACACAAATTATAACATAATAATAATATGCATACGGGTACCCTGCGCAATCGCTCTGTATGACGTTAACCGCCCGGCTGGCCGCGACGACCGTGTAATAATAATATATGTATAGTATACGATGGCGTTGACGACTAGACAAGAGAGTGAGAGAAAAATGGCCATTGTGAATTAACGCGCGCTGCAGATTATGGCGGTAAGATAAGCAAAGGTAAAACGAATAAAAAGAAGAAAGAAACGGTCGCCTCTTTTTATATTTACAATTTTTTTTTATTATTATTATATTCATTTTTTGCAGCCCGCGGAGACATATTCGAGAAGGGCTGTTTTTGAACGCGTCGCAGCGGACCCGCATTTTTCACGTATACTTACATACAATATAATATGTCCTTTTGTGCACACACAAGGCCTATCTCGTGTGTTTGTGTATATATATATATATATATTATAACATATAATACACTGCACAACAAGTTTCGCATGTACAATATAGGAACGCACATGAGTATATTATAATAATATATAATGATCACGGCGCTCCTTCTTCACCGCCACCACCACCATTGCCGAGTCCGCGATGAATATGGACAATCGGTCGGTCCCTTCGCATTGAGTATTTCAATATAACAATAATAATAATAATAAATGTGTTTTATGGCCACCTGTGGCGAACCAAGACATTCCGTCGAGTAGGAGGAATACCTATTATAATATAATATGTACATCCTGCACATAATACTGTGCGAATGTGTATTGCCTACCAATGGGGTATAAATGTATAAGGTACATTTTATAAGTAGATAGGAAATATTATACTTTAAGAACTATCAAAAAAACAAATTCGTCAGTCGATTATAATATTATAATATTTATGATAATATTATTATAGCGTACCTACCGCTCGATCGGCAGACAAAGATAAATAACCCTAGTCGTTTGCGGTACATTCACTATGTTTAGGAAAGTGGTTAGGGTAGGTTTTAGGTCTGTTTAATTTTTTAATTCCCGGCGACACAAGGAGCACAATATAAGTTAAGTATGCATAAATTGTTCGTTTAGACAGTCTTGCAATAACTACAAAATTATCATAAAAAAAATAATAACTCAACTTTGCCAAAACATCGCTCTCTGTAAAATACCTAACCGGTACGACAGAAACCGCTGAGATTTTATGATGACCAGGACGAGATTACCAAGTTTTCCCGCAAACACGAGATACGACTGGCTCAATACACTAATCCGACAGCGATTTGACTACTCGATAACTCTCGAGAGGACGTTTTTGATTGTACAATTATTATACATGAACAGTGAACACATTTTACACTACTACCCAATCACTATATAATGGTTGAAATCACCAATTAATATTTTTGGAGGGCTACTTTAGGAATTTCGGAGTCCATTAAAATGTAATGTGCAGTATATGTGTTTAAAGAAAATAAAGGCGAAATAAAAAAAAATTATGAAAACTTCATTTCACTCATCTTCAAAAAAAAAATAATAATAATAATTTCAAAAATAAATTTCCCGTCAGTGGGCCAGATAAAATTAGTTCATGGGCCAACATTTGGTACATTTAGTGAGCTCGGCACAATGGTAAATATACGTACAACATATTAAGATTTATATAGGTATAATAATAATAATAATATTTTATATTCATTACTTTCCTGCAAAAAATAAGAAAAGATATATCGCAGGTATTACGTATATTATATTTTTGCACGATATAATATAAGTAATATAGGTGCTATATACGTAATATGCATACGTGAAAGCAGTCAATACTACTGCCATTCTACTATTTCCACTGAATGTGCACGACTGTAATACTGTTGTCTTTAGTACTATATTATTATAATTCATAATATTAAAATTTCAACATAAACTTTACAAACTCCCTCTTATAAATCGAATACCCCACTCACTATTAAACTCTCCCTCTACAAACAAACAATCCGTCCAATGATGACCTATGCTTACAAACTCCCTCTTATAAATCGAATACCCCACTCACTATTAAACTCTCCCTCTACAAACAAACAATCCGTCCAATGATGACCTATGCCCAGTGTATCCAACTATGTGGGGTACAGCCATGAGCGTAACCAGGATTAAATAGTTATAGGAGCTAGAATTCTAGAAAACCAAAGTTCAAAATAAGCTCCATCATAAGTACCTCTACAATTTAGTAGTCATATAGACTAAGGATAGTAATGTACAATTCAAGTTTAAAATAAACCATTGAATAAATCGCGACCCCCCTCCCCCTTCTTTGTCATTATAAATAAAATGTAAGCAATAAAATAAGTAAGTAACTATATCGTATATAATATATATTTTATAACTCCATACGCGTATTAAGATATTGCACAATTACACCTATGACCTATATAAAATATCATTATCGATAGTCTAGATAAATAATCCTGTATAATACTCGCACGTACTGATATATTATAGCCAAATCACTGAATCTAGCTGTTTTGGGTCATAGTTGACCTGATGTACCATTTATGTTTTGATTCTCCTTGTATATAATATCAACTCGTACAAGGTACATCCACTGTATTAATACAAATATAGGTAGGTATATATATGTATACTATATAGAAATTATTAAATATTTTACACAATGAACCCATGATCATTTTTTCCTTTAATGCAAGGATTTCAATTTTAACCAAGAGAGCTTAAAAACTAAAAACATTTATATGGAGTTATAATAACTATGATGATGGTATAAGCTCTCCCCTAGTTATGTCGACGGATACAGGCATAAAATATCAAACATCAGTATTTTTTTATCATTTTAATCAATATACCTAAATACTTTCCTTATCAGTTATTAGTTTATCATTCATTGGATACGTTAGAAACCTATCCTTATAGATAGACCTTAAAATTCCGAAAATGTTTGCGCTAGTCTCATACTATTACATAAAAAATTTCATAAAAATACGAATAATCATTGTAACTCAGTTATATCCAACTTTTTTTCCATCACTTTCCCCGACAATCCAACTCGTCGGCTTACGCGTAATTAGCCTAGAAATAACCTGACCTTCAATAATTAAATTTATTATTTTTCCTAAGACAAATAATTAAACTCTAAACAAAAAAATAAATATAATATATTAAATAGTGTCCACGACTTTCACTCAACCCATTGTATCAATTTTAAAAAATCTTAGAAATATTCATTGACTGATAAATAAAAAAAGTGTATATATTATTATACTGTTATTGTTTCTAACAACGAGCGTTGTATTTATATATCATTATATAAAAATATATTATTACGTGTGATTGTGAACAATAAAGAAAACCTATAACGCGACCTCTAATTTTTCTCGATTTCTAATTTCAAAGCTAAATCTTTTTTAATTAATATTACCAACGGCCATATACAAATTGGCTAACCCGTGTGTTTTGGGTCAAAGTTGTTTGACAGAGAAACAGAATAATTTTAACGTTTACTGCATGAAGAATTACCGCCGTAAAAACAAAATATGAAAATTAAAATGTTAAACACGATTAGTAAATAACCAAAACAGTAACTTATGGCTAACACATACTGTTTACCGTCAACATTATTTAGATAACCATAACATCGGTAGAAAAATTAATTATTTTCCACCCTAATGGCTTTTTATACAATTATTTAATGTTTATTATTCATTAATAAACCCATATTATATGTTTTCTGATAAATTTCAAATCAGCCTTAATTTACTAAACAAATTTTAACATTGGTTAACCACTAATTGTATGTATTTCACATCAAAACTTTAAAGTGAACAACCATTATCCTAAATAGCAGCTGTAACAATAGGTAATTAAGTTTTACATAATATATCTAATATATTTTCATTATTTTCAATTATTTATTACTGAAAAAAAATTACTGTCCATAATAATTTATGACTTATGTATATGTACAATACACCAATAAAGTATAAACATGCTAAAATATTGTTATAAAGTAGGTATATATATATATATATATATATTATAATATATCGTCATTCTTAAAACCATTATGGCATTTTTTATTCATTTTAAAGATAAAACAAAAAACTTAAAATTTAAAAGTAGACCATCACTTGGCACTTATATATTGAAAAATTAAGTGATTTAATTTTGATGTTTTCAGACGTTATCGTACTTATTGAAGTACAATCAACTTTTATATATTTTTAAAGGCCGAGTATAGTGACGCAGTTACGCACTAACTATTCAGGTCCGTAAATATGGGTTTTCGCCAATATTATTAATAGAATATCGTTACGCTCTAACACTTCACCATATTATTTTAACTATCGTCAAACTTTTTTTTTAAATTTAATTTACGACATTCCACTTTTATAACACTTATTTAAAAGACTTAAGGGCAAAACAATTGAATAATAGCTATTGTTTATTTATTTTTTCCGACATAGTAAATATAATATCATTATCATTATTATTATTATTATTATTATTATTATTATTATTACACAATGATCGTTGTCCACTTATAAAAAAATATATATAAATCTGTTTATACTATTATTGTTAGCGTTAATTTCTAAATAAATTCAAAATCCAAAATTTAAATTCTATAATGATATCATGTAAAAGAACATAACAACCTCAGATTTGTTATCAACTTGAATGTCCATCTGCAAAAAGGATATGGTATGAGCAGTGGTGTGAATACCTAAAATTAGTCTAAATATTTTGAAAATCCATTGTGTATAAAATAAATAACAATTAAAGTAAATTACAATTTAGGTAAAAAGTTTTAGTCACAAAAAAAAATTGAAATTTTTATTTTTGTTAAAAAATACAATTTTTTCAAAATTTTAACTTACAACCATATCCTGTACAACCAAATTAATGTTTGACTAAGAAATAAGCATTGATAAAACTAAATTAAGTAACTATAATCATGTTAAGCTGTCAATAGTAAAAGTAATTTATTGAAAATGTATACAACAAAATCTCGAGAAATGTAATAATCATAATTTAATTTATTATTTTAAAGTTAAAACATAAATAAATTTCGAAAATCTCAATCAGATAATCATTGGTCTGAAAACAAATTATCTCAGCCAGAAATTTCTTACACTAACGATAAACCACAAATCAACTCAACAGATTTTCCTCTACTCTTTTAAAAAACTTTTAACCAAACAATCAATTCTTCCAAAAGTAGTTTCTGTAACTCTAGCCAATTCAGTTAAATTTTGATTTAAAACCATTAATAAATCTTTTACTCACTGCTCATCTTTGTTATCGAAAAAAATGAAAAAAAATAACATCCTTATCCGTATTCATATAGAACAACAACAGAATCACCAAGAATGCAAATGAACTCAAAATAGTACTAAATAAAAACAATGTTGCGACTCAAGACTAATATTAAACCGTGCATGGCCCAAATACTGACTCAGCACTTAAAAAATAAAAAAAAACTATGTAATCATAACTTAATAATTAATATTCAGGTTAACCTATCCTAACTATGGGCCTTTTTTCATAACTTACATTTCTAATTTAGCATTAGATAAAATTTACTTAGTGTACACATACAGTGATACAGAGTATAGACAGTAATAAATAAATTATTAAATTAAAAATAAAAAGTAAATATATGATGTGCATTTGTGCATTTGTGCAAAAAAAACTATGTGTTTAAAATCTATTTAATTTTATTTAAATAATATTAAAAATATAAATGGATTAATAATTTTGCTTCTACCTAATAGTAACAATATTTGGCTACACAAAGTAGTTCATCAAGTATATTTAAACCTTTTATTCCATAAATAATGAATTTTTAAATTCTTAGAATATTTTATTAGCATTATTATTATTTTATTATTTAAGAAGTGTTTTGCAGTGATAAAAAATTCTGTTTTTAAAACGAGATTCTTCTTCTTTAATGGACACTTCCAATTTGATGTTCTTGATTTGAAAAATGAACGAGTAGTTCCTCAGTTATTGAAATATTTATACTAAGAATAGTTAGTTCTTAAAAATCATTTTACAAAAATATAAAATAGATGTAATATTGGACCTTGTAACCCAATATCATTGACCTAATCATAGTATCCTTAGTATAAAAATTCAGTATCTCAAAAACTATTTGTTCGAATTTTTATTTTAATACATCAAATATTTACCAAAAAAATATCCATTAAATAATTTACAAAAAAGAAAAGAAGTTATAATTTGAAAAATTGAAGTTGTATTGTCATAGAAAACTCATTAAATAGTACATCAGTCAACAATTATATTATAGAATTTAAAAATATAGTTTTTAAGTATATTTAATAATTTCAAAAACCAGAAATTTATTAAATTTATTATTAAAGAAAAAATGAAGGTTCGCATACTTAGTGAATAACCCTATATATTTTAGTGATTTAGGCAGATGGGTGAGATAGCCATTATTGGTAAGTTTCATTTCCATTAAACCATTCCACTGTAACAATTAAATATTATCGTTCATCAGTAAAAGGTAAAAGCCATAATTCACAACCCACGCTTGAGTTATAATGATACAAAATGTATTAAAATACTATTAAAGTTGGGTAGTTTTTGTGCACATATTGTTTTATACTGTTTAGTAAACTAAAAACTCATAATCTACACACACGTTCTATTAAAAATTAAAAGTTGGAACATTTCATTCAATTTATAATTGCGTTTCATACAACATATTATTATAGTTTTAGCTAAAGTCGATTAAAATTCTATTTCGAATTTCATTAAAAAAATTAATTAAAATTTGAAAAATTATATTAAAACTGAATAATTGAATATGATTTTTTAAAATACAAAAGTATACTGAACAACATATTATGTGATGATGTCACAAATATGGATGTAATTGGTTGTTTACAAATTTTACGAACGGTATACTTAAAGTAAAGTATATGTATACTTATACTGTATTATACAATTATTTAAGTAAATAATAATATTTCATACATACTTAATAGTATTATGATCGCTAACGCTTAAATGAATTGTAATATTAAAATAGATATGTTGTTCGGACTTTTTGCAAATCTAATTTTTGAAAATGAAATAGGTACTTTAATATTATTTTTTTTTCTTTTTATATTCACACAAAGTGATCCAAATGTTTGTTGTTTTTCTCTTACATTATATTTAGTTTTTCGCTTTTAAAATTCAAAGTAAAATTAAATGAAATATACTTAGACTTTTAATTGTTTACACTAGTTGGAGCGTAACTACGTAAGAACTAATTTAAAGTAAGCAACGTAGTAACGTACATTATAAATTATAATATTACAATAATTCTACACACAAAACCATATTTATTATTTTTTAAAGCAGAATTCCTAAAATCACCATGCAAGGACTTGAAAACACAGTAGGTATATATATGAATAATTAAAAAAAAAATTATATAAATAAATAATATAACCATTATGATATTCTTTACTTCCTTAATATGTTAAAAATAATGTATTATAAAATCAATAAGTCTAAATGACTTTGTCAAGGAAACTATAAATAAATAAAAATAAAATTTTCCTTAAAAATGGTAATTATCCAAATTTTCCCTAAGGAAAGTAAAATTATACGAATTATGTTTATTTGATTGTAAAAAAAAAAAATTGTCACACGCATTATAATATACATTATTAAAACGTAATTAATATTTTTAATTGTATCAATAAGATGAATATAATATATAGTATCTATATATATTTAATATTATACTATATAGTAAACTTGTATATTTACTAATTTTTACAAGTAGTATTTTCAAGACAAAGAATCTATATTATACAAGCAAATTCGTGAAAGAAACATTATTAAATATATTTTACCCATAATTGTAACAATAATTAATATAAAACTATATATACCCATATTATAAAAGGTTAAAAAATATATCAAATATAATTAAATTTCCACATACAATCGGTCAATTCAACTACAACAGTTTCAAAATTATACGTCAATACTTTCCGACTTTGTTGCTTTTCAATTTTAATATTTAATTATCCGTAGATCAATAACAATTAAATATTTTAAATGTTTTTAAAATATTAAATATTATTATTTGATGAAATTTTTTTGATACCAAATTAACCCCGCACAATTTTAACTTTAACATCCATTATCAATGGATTATGAATTATTTTCAACTATCAGCCAAACAAGATTTTAATAAATAATTATAGATGGATTATTATTATACGAAAACGCGTAAGAAAAGTATGTATATTCTTTTAAAAGTCGTTAAAGTAAAACAAAATACAAGTCAATAAAAAAAATGACAAAAGATCAAAATAAGTTTTAATCTTTTATAATAATATAGTAAGTGTTATAATATCTGTCAGTCAAAAGAATATCAGTATGAAAAAATGTAAACTTTATACTCCACCCACAACAGTTTAATAGAAACTAACCCACCCAACTCGATTTCCGCTTACCACAATATGGTTAAACAATCTAACGAGTACAAAATAATAAAATATTCCTGAGATTGGTTGTATTATTTTTATATATATATTGTTTTTTATGATAATTTACTGTTTATACCTAAAAAAAAACTATAGATCATTATAATTACTTATGTATACTATGCAATATTATTATTACAAACTCTATACAAATTCTAAAACTATGGTTATCTCTGTTATCCTTATGGTTTCGCAATTAGTGCGTACGATTCACATAGTTGATGTACATATGTCATAGATTGCACAGTATATATAAACAACATAGTAATATGAACATTTTAAATTATACATAAAATAGAAGTCATCGAAATTTTCCAGCACAGTCGATTACTTATTTTAGTAGTTATAGAAAGACTATTTATATTATCATATTTCACATGATTATAGTGGTAAAATGAGCCTAATTATAATCATAAGGAATATTCGGGTGGTGGTGCGGTAAAAGGGTACGTTACGCGGCCAAATCTAGAATATCCCATATGAAATGTGTTTCGTGAATCAGGATGACCAATTGTCCCGAAATCAAACTTTAGTAATGTAGGTGTTCTTTTATTTTAAGATGTCTTTTATTGAACATTTTTAGTAGAAAAATGAAAAACTAGAAAAACAATATTATCCCGGCAAAACCTCTCGTGTGATTGTTTGGCACAACTTTTTTTAACCCAACTTCTTCAAAGTATAATATTGAAACAGTGCTTATGCTAATTATTGATTATCACAAGATTATCATGTGTATATGAAGTAAGTTTCGAATGAGATAAACTTACAATCTTGAACATTTCATTAATATTATATGATGTGAAAGAATTATTTCACTGTTAATGTAATATAATATATATAAGTAATTTTGCTCGCATTGTGCACTTATAGTATATACATTAATGCTTATCTTGTACGCTATACACAACAGTGTCATATACCTGTATAGTGTATAGTGTATAGTGTATATGCTTAGTATATATCAGGGGTGGCCAGCGAGGAGATACTCGCGAGTCACCAAATATATTAATAAATATGGAAGAGACGAAATGTAAAAAAAAAAGGTCATACATAAATATAAATATACATAAATTCATATAAAAATTTTTTTTTGTAAAAATGTTACGATAAGATGCGAGCCGCGGTTTGGTCACCCCTGGTACCTGTATATGCACTAAAACGATCGCTTCACCTAATGATAATTTTTTCCATTAAAATATTATTCTTTTTCAATTCCGTACATTTGATTTCACAATTTTTTATTAGTCTGGCATTACTACACTTAGATAACATTTTTTACTTTATTGTATATAATAATAAATAAAATATATATAAAATATTGGGTTTCTGTTATTTTTTTTTACAGTTGTATTGTTCTAATTGTTCAGTTTTTTAGATTTAAAATGTATTTCACAGGGTATTATCATGATGGATTATTTTTATAGTCTCAGACCTCATTGGACTCATTGTTTTTCGTGGTAATTTTAATAATAATTTAAATATTAGCGTATGCTATGCACAATAGGTATATATTTTATTGTAATAAACCGAGTCTATACGTTACCTATACTTGTTTATAGTGTACTAGCGGGGGAATGAGACTTTCGGATTTGCTCGAAAAACTCAAAAGATTCTTAGTGTCTTGCCGTGGGACTTTAAATAACATCATACGTTATACTATACACAAAAGTGCTTTATATTACCGTCACGTTGCAAACAAAGCAGCTGACGTTCGCCGCCTCTAGCGCAGCATTATATAATCGTTTTACGCACAACATTTTTATGTCTATCAACTATCATTAGTAATTTGCTTAGATCATAATATATGATCTAAGGTTATTTGGCGACGAGTCTGCAGTTTTTATTATGTCCGAGTGCGCGACTTAATAATATAATAACATAATAATTAGTAATCGTTTTCTCGTTTTTTCATTTTGTTTTCTATCGCAGCTTAAGCGCGTGCGTGTCGATTTATGCTGCACAAACGTTCGTGTCTCCTGGTTTCGACAAAACATTCGAGGCACGACGATTGAAGGTATAAGTGATCGTAAACGAACATTAAATAATAACGATCGCATATTTTACCCTACAAGACGTTGATATTTTATTTTACTTGTTCATTATCATACAACATTATACGTACCGAAATATTGAAATGCTTATTTGCTGTAATCTATTTTAATAATATGTTAACATGACGCTACAAGATTTGCGGGTCTTAGTACAGGACAAAATAATTTCTTGGTGCATTTTTTTTCAAAAGTACATTTTTGTAAAGCAATTTACTATAAATGTTAAACTATCCATGTGCATTGTGCAAGTATACATATACGCACTTAAAATAATTTTACTGGGTATAATATTAATCAATTTGATTATATATATTTGATAATATAAAATAACTAAAGTAACTGTTAATAATTAACTCCCTCTACCAACCCCAGCAAAAAAAATAATATATATATATATATTCATATAACAATATTAATTATTTTATTCTTAGTCCCAGTTCTTAATTTAGCGTATACTCCCAATGAGGTAAATTAATAAGGACCAATGTCCTCACTAAAACAAACTATGAAAAATCTATAAAATTATCTAAATAGCTCTAACACTAATGTTTACAATAAACATATATATATACTAAAAATTAGATTTTACTTTTAAAGTTTTCAAAGTATTTAAGAACAATAAAGTTTATTTTGATTGTAATTATCTTAGAACTCTTAAAATGTAGAGGGACTCCAAAAACATATCAAATAATGATATAACTAACACAAAATGTAGTATAAGATAATCCACTATATGGATTTTAATACATAGCTCTATATATAGAGCACAATTAACCGACACGCGACAGTCCAAACGGAAACCGCTGACTCGCCGACCTGCCCTGCCCCTAATAGAGTATTAGAGTGATCAGTGATCACGTATACTAGATCTTCAGCATTATTAAAATATTATGGACAATAACGAGTTGATTAGGAATATGGCACGAACTCAGCGAGTTAATATTTTATCATTGTAACGACACGAATCGTTGCCTATAGCAGTTTGCACTATAAACAATAAACCTATTATACTTCGATAGAATGTTATCACCGATTAAAGTATGCATATTATGGTTTTTTTCTTTTATAAATATATTCTAATAAATTATAAAGTAATTCAGCCTTAGTGTTCTACTAAACGTAAATACTGCACAATAAGGATTACTTAAGAAAAAAATTAAATATTATTAACCAACAATTTTATAATAAATTATAATTTTCTTGTATAAATAATTAATAATTGGCCCAGAAGGGTTGCAATTTTTAAATTTTTCTTTGAGATTTTTTATTTCTGGTCCAAACAAGCTTTGTTTGCTATTGCTTATAAATAATTATTATTATTCTAACTATTGTGTGACGAATTATAACAGAATTACTGAACAGGTTATTTTTCTTTTTTATTGAAATTTTAACATGAAATATTTTATTAAATAACGTTGTGGTTAATAGTTTTTTATTCATTATACAATAATCATTTTTATTTTCATCTTTAATTGTATCACTTGTTTTTAAATTTTTAATGTGTACAAATAACAGGTACTTTAGTCTTTTTCTAAGATATTTTCAAAATTTAAATGTCTCAGAATGATGGGTCGTGAAGCAAATTAGATATTAGAGTGATTAACTCCGCTTAAATTGTCGTAAACATTTGCTATTTTTACCATATTTTTTTAATTATAGTTACCTATAAGAAAATGCAATTTTCAAAAGTCAAAATTATTGAAATTATTCACTATTAGGTATATCATGTATTAGCACTATATCTATTACGACGAGGTTATATTTTCTCTTTTAAACGAAGCTTACCAATAGATACCTAATTGATAAGAAAATATATTACGTTTATAATATTTCAAAAACGTCTGAACGTAAGTAACCTACAATAGGTACATGTAAAGTTCTAGACACTTTCCCTAACAAAAATAACAATAACACGTTGCAATATATAAGACGCTATTGTACATTTGTATGGGTATGCTTTGGTATGAAGAACCAATGTTTTATGATAATAATAAAATACTTGGTATATTATAGTTGGTGTATGGCGTATGCCAGTACTTAATTCATAGTATTTCTTTGATGTCTAACTATTTAAAAAGGATCAGTCAACAGAACGGTGAAACTGCAAAAGAGTGTATTATGATAGTTATTACGTCTTCCGATATATTTTGATAAAACGATGAAAAACGTGACGTACGTATATGTATATTACTGAGACGAAATTCTCTGGGGATTTCGTGTGAGATTCTATCCGAGCGATTAAAAGAAAACAATTAAAAAAAAATAGTAATAATAAAAGAGCACTGAGCACGGGTAACATCGCAACACAAAGGGACAATGCAGTTTACTGGCAATGGAATTTCAAAACGTTCAGCGCAATAATAAAACAATAACATCGAAACGTATTTTCGGTACCTACATCAACTATATCTACTCATTTTTTTCTCTCTTTTAACGATATTGTTTTCAAAAATAATCGTCTGGACCGAAAATAATAAATTATTATACGTATTTACTGCACTCGTGGATGGACTGCAAACTGCGGATAGCACCTGCATCATTTTTCACGAAAAACAACGTAAACTAAATATAAAAACGTTTTAAGTTCACATCCATACTTATTAGTTGTTTTTTTCTTTTTTTATCACTGTAGTGATTTTTGTTTTTTACCTTTGTTGCAAACAAAAAAATGAAAAATAAAAATATTTATAATATATTATGTATACTGTATAGAGTATAGGTATTAAATAATTATAAATTATAAACCTTATATTCACAATATATAATTGTGTATACTAAATTATAGATATAAATGTAAACCAGACCAAAAATACCATATTTATATTGTTGTAGCTTGTACTTTTGATATACCTTGTAACCTTTGACACTTTGTATGACACTATGATGGTCACATAGAAAAAATGAAAAATGTGAACTGTTTGTACTATTTCAGATAAAAGAAAATGTAATTCAGTATTTTCAGGTGGGCATTATAGTTTGATTGTAGATTTTAAATACTAATGAGTTAATAATACGAGTAGATATTATAAATAAAATAATAATATTATAAAAAATCGAGAGATCTAAATATCTATTCTTGAGCAATCTAATCTATTTCATCTTTTAAAATATATTACCCAGTTTATTTTCACTGTACAAAGTGTGTCCGTGGTATGCAAATTAAATAATATATTATTTATTTATTAATATAGTATCTATAGATACTACAAAGTGACCGTTTACCTATTAACTATTTATATAGGGATATTATTTCGATAAATTCACACGTGAGCCGTATAATATAGTCTGCGTCATTATACATGTTCTATCTTCTATTCCATTCATATAAATAAGCGATTTTTTTTTTCGTCTCAACATAATATATAAGCTATTTATATAATCTGATTAAAGAAGGGATCAAGTCACTGACGCTAAGAAATTCTGTGTGTAAACCACGTTACCCAAAATATCGTTCAACTCGCGACGATTGATAAATCATTGCGGCGAAACGTGTTTAGGATAAGTCGAATCTCGGATGTATAACAATAATTCATACCCAAAATGGCCAGAGCACAATTTGTTAAAATACAACTATAATAATATTTTATATTATGTAAATTGTATATTATATTATATGTAAGTAATTTACGATATCCCATTAAATATTAGTAATTTAGTATGTTATAGTATACTGTATTATCGTTTATATTTCAAAGATTTTAACTAATTCGATCGACAAACATCTAACAAACATTAAAATTTATAACGCGTTATAATTATTCGCAACCTCTACAAACATATATCCAAATTGTATTTTAATGTAGATATTTACGTTAAATATTATATTATGCTCAAGTAACAACGCTGTACTAAATGATTTTACGAGCCATTTATAAAACTTCCAAATTCCAATAATACAATATTTACCAATTTACCATACATTTTAAAAGTGAAAAATAAGAATAATTATCTCATTTTTTATTTTTATTTGTGTAACAATATATTTTAAATGACAAATGAAAAAAAAAATTGGTATATTTTAATTCGAATACATTGTGTAACTGTATTTTTTTATTTAATTTAAAATTTCATTTTACGAGTTTTACACACTCAGCTATGACATCATCGAAATTTATTGTAGAGCCGATATGTCTCTATAGATAAAAGAGTAATATAATTTTATAATTGTTTTTCACTCGTTGTTGACCTTTGCCACGTATTCAAGAATTTCCAAACTTATTAGAAGACGTTTTTTCTTTTGTAATATATAGCTTAGAGACAGGTATATAAATCTAATCAATTCTTATCGAAAATAGTTATCATCATTACAATCAATACGGGTATCCCATACAGTATACACGATTATAATTTATAATTAATCAATGGTTAATCCGCAGTTTAAAATATCAAAATTGCAATGTATATTTATTATTAAATATTATTTAATGTATATCAAAATTTCAAAAATTACGAATTCGTTTAAATATACTCCTAAAAATAGTCAGAATCTTGTACTCCAGCTCAGCGGCCCCTGTGGGTGCCCTGCACAGTACACTTTCACTTACACACGCCATTAGGTTTTCATTTTAATTTTATTAGCACGCATCATACAATTAATGAATTAATTCTGTATCAGAAAAAATAAATGTATACTAGTGTATAGTATACTACACAATTTGAAAAAATTAAATTTATTAATTTATATTTTTCTTTGGCATGCATATTATTTGATGTTTTGTAGTTTTATACACAATACCTACTAATAGTTTTAATAATTAAATCTTCTAATAAACATATCAGCACAAACGTTCAAACTAATGCTTAATTTACGTCTTACGTAAAACTATGTATAGCTGATCGTGAAACACAATATACATTTTTGTTGAATATATTTTAATATTTACTCTTTTTCAGTAAAGAATTAACTCCAAACTGTACTTAGTTTAATAACAGAAAATACTTCTAAATTTTTCATACTTAAATTATTGTAGCTAATAAAACAAAAAAACAAATTCGATATTTTAATACTGATTTTCAATAAATATAAACGTTAATACAATAATACACACAAATCGAATGTACCTATAATATAGGTATATAATATATTATATTATATATTCATTGGTTAACACATATTATACTACTTATTAGGTATGTTTAATGATTTTATATATTATTTGAATATAGTTTATTGTATGTATTGATTACCTAAACATTAATTCAAACTTTATTACTCACAGTAATTATAATTTATAATATGACAGGCAAACGACTCCTAAGATCCGTATTATATTATATTATTATATAACTCGTTCAAAAGCAACTCATATACACTTGTAATTAAATTTTGCTTATTATAAATGCAGTTGTTACATAATTTATTGTTTCATTTATAAACGCGGTCCTAAAAATATTCGTTTCAACTTAACGGCTTTCCCCCAAGGACATTTTTTTCTCACTTTTGAATCTTTTATCTTTCTATCGTTCTCTTGTAATTTCCTTTTTGCCAGATTTACGTGACTTATCATATGCATTTTTTCTTTATAACTTAAAGTTTTTCGTTCTTAATAATTGTTCATTTTTTATTGTTAATATTTTTAAAATGTCCAACAGCGGCAAAACCACTTTTTATATAGTTACCTATATGATATAAACAGCTCAAATAATTGCTGAGATATAATAATTTAAAGTTTAAATCTCATTAAATAAATATATATATATGTATGTATTAACAGCCCACACACTTATTTGTTCTTCACTTTAAATCTTTCTATTACATTTTTAAATACATACAAATTATATTTAATACTATTCTTGAATAGTCTTGACTTACATACTTTTACATTACTTGTTATAAAAATAAAATGTTTTTTACTTTTTAATATAAGTATAGGTAAATATATATTTATTTTTTTAAAGTAAGATTTTTCATTTATTTATACCTCTTAATATTTTTGATGTTTTAAAAATAGTTTTGGCAGTTGATTTTCAAGTATAAATTAATTTTATGTCTCCAAATGATACATTCAATATTGTTCAATAATTCCCATGATTTAATGATCAATAATTGATCAACTAGTTATTAAATCTGAAATCTCGTGAACATATCTAAGTAAAACCATTTTACTGGTATACAATTGGCATATCTAAGCTAATCTATATGTACAATAAATAAGGCGTAAATAATAGTCAACAATTTCAGAACATTATTAAAATCAATAAATTCACCAATAGTAAACTTCTTAATTTTAAATATCATATCAATTTGTGTTCTTTAAGTTAAAGTAGTACAAGATAACTGTAATATTTTATAAATGTTTTCATAATCGACCAAAATTATACAAATCCCCTCGTAAATGCACTACTTTGCTTATCAGGCAATCCCCGTTGTCAGTTTAAGCATAGCTGGTATTTTAACTAAAGTTAGAAAATAAAATAAATCTTCATTAATGGGGGTGCCTTCTTTAGTTCTTTATCAAATTAAATCATTACTAATCACCATAAGTTAATTTTTCATTCAAATAATCAACTTAAATTTTTTTTTTAAATATATGTATTTTTTTAGAAAATGTACATCTCTTTGACTCGTAATTACATCGATGTTGGTTATTCATTATAACTATGATTTATTTTATAAATAATAGATCATGGGGGGGGGGTATAGAAAACCTACAAAAAATTATTTTAAAAAATATATTACTTTAATATAACATATCCCGTTTCATTAAATTGGGAAAACTAATATCAACTTGCATTAGATTAATAATACCAAGCCAACCTGAAAATAGCCTGTATTGCGTTACTTTATAAGATAAGAAATTAAATTTGTTAGATCCTACTGTATAAACTCTTTGTCCTCCTACAAACTATTTCGGTAAGAACCTTGGAAACATGAATAATTGAGTCAATTGTTCCATAATATAGTTCACAGTGTCCCCGTTCTGTAAAAGCTATGACAAATCTGTTTACAAAAACATCTAACTCGTCATAATTTTAAACATACAATAGAATAGATTATTGGTAGAATTAAACAAAAATACAATGAAAAATTAATTTATTACCATCGTATTTTGAAAACTATTTACCAACATGTATTATTACATGTTTTTTCATTATAAGTGGTATAATAAATTTAACATTTAAATTGTTTTGAAATACATTGACCGTTGCAATATTATATATTTATAATTTAAAACTAATTTCTAATACCCATAATAAAATATCTACATATTTGAGTCAGTATTTTTAAAATTACTCGGGTATGTTAACGAAAATTATTCGCAACTTCGCAAGGACCTTTGGTAAAGGTACTATAATTATCTATATTAGCTAATAATTATGCGTATAATAAGTTAGTTGTTTGAAAATAACATTGTAATTATTAGTGTGGCTTTTATTTCGTGCCAATTTAATACAGTACAAATAATTATTAATTATACATACAACAAATGCGAATGTAAGCGAAAATAATTCATTATTTCTTTTTTATTTCCGAAAGGATACTGTCATTAATTCTTGGATTAATGTCGTCCACGCAGATTTGTCGAATACAACGGGCCATGCTGACGACGGGTTTCGTTCATTAGTCAAAACGTTTTAATGAATGACCGAGATGAATGCTCGAGGGAAGGGGGCGTCGCCAATTGTACCCTGTGGTTGGTAGTAATCATTACATTCTGCAGCGATTGATGTTCTCGTTTTGAACCCTTTGAATAATGTGCGAAATTATTGCGATGCCATATTAGTTTACCGTCGTGTTTCACGAGTAATTTGAACCAAATCAAATATCTAGTGTAGATATACTTATGTATATGCATAACACCCTATTTCAGAACTTATAATTTATATATTTTTAAAGTTTTGAGGACAACGATATACATTGTATGTTTAGCCAATTATACAAAATGCTCATAACACATTCTACATGCATATTATTTTTGGTTGTAATCCTCTTCGTCAATACGTTTATCACGCTTGCACACGTTTGGAAAAACAAAAAAAAAAAATTAATAAAGTTTAGATAAGTTCGGTTCGAGTTTACTGACTTAATATGTGCATTGTGCCGCTATGTACCTACCTATGTCCCTAGTGGGTACACTCTTAACATTGAATAGTGTCGGTGAAGCAGACGGTCACGAAGTTTTCAGGATATTGCTTGTTCCGGTGTCTGAAAACCTTGGGCCTGGACGGTTCCGGACGATAATTATCCGGAACTTAACGAGTCTTCCAAGGGCGTAACTGTAGGAAAACAGTTGGCAATGCATTAACTTAACGTATGTAAATATGTAATCCTATGGAAGTTGCAACGGAACTACGTCGAGCTGCAGTAGAAAGCAGAGACGTTTTCTTCAAAACTGTTACCCAATAAAAAAAAAATAATACAATATTTGATTAGTACATACCACTTAATCTATATACCTAATATACTAAAAACAATACTATAGAATAATATATACAACTTAAATATTAAATACGTAAAAAAGTTCACACATTTTATGATAAGACTTAACTACGTAAATACGATACTCTATTTCAATGTTCGTGATCAAATATTTTTCTTTATTTTAATATAGTTATCATAAACAAAAGAAAAATCGAAGAGTTTAAAATATTTAGTCATTTTAAGATTATTTTTTATTAAAATTTCGATGATATACATGTCTAAATGTTAAAAGCAAACCGGAAACATCATTGAAATATTATATTTTGTTTAAATTGCATTTTTGTAAGTCTGGTGAAATTAAACGTCAAGACTGAACTATATAAACCCTCACGTAACGTAACGTACGCACTCGAGCCCGAGTGTCCGACAAATATACAATCTACTACACATCGGAGTCTAAGAAAACGGCACACGATGCAGCAACAGCAAACACTTGTTTTGGTGTGTAATTAAATTCCGTTCAGCCGTAAGTTTATTGGAGCACTTTAGATACATAATATCCTAACCGTACCGAACAATGAACGAGTGGGATGACGGTGTGGTACGTTTAAAATTTCTTCGCAAAGTTAAATTATCACGGCAAGCCCAGGTGTTTCGGCAAAAGCGTCTCGTCGTAGATAAAACCCACTGCTGCTGCGGCGACTGCGAAGGGATCCAGTCCATTTTCCACCCCCTTCATTATGGGGACCGAATAATTTATATGTGCGTAGCGTCGTGGCCGTTATGTGTATTTGGCGAGAGGGTGCGAGTTTAATAAGGGGCCAAG
Organism: Rhopalosiphum padi; assembly: GCF_020882245.1. Taxonomy (NCBI): domain Eukaryota; kingdom Metazoa; phylum Arthropoda; class Insecta; order Hemiptera; family Aphididae; genus Rhopalosiphum; species Rhopalosiphum padi. Next base: position 64,527,906 of record NC_083597.1, on the reverse strand, counting down.
CTCCTGGCAATATTCCTCCTTACAACATCCGTACGCACGCACACACACATAGTGATGTTGGTAAAGAGAGAGATAGAAAGTAAGTGCAGATCGAGAGTAGTCGAGGAAGAAATATAGAACGAGAGAAAGAGAAAGTAGTATATGGGGGTGAATGCGAGATGGATATATAGGAACAGAGAGAACTGTGCGGTAGAAATAGAATTCACGTTTGTCTGCGTCTGTGTGTACGTGCGTGCGTGCATTCCCCTCTTGGTCGCTCATAAAAGCCACCCTAAAAAGCTCAGGCGCAAGCGCCGCACAACCCCTACACTTATTTTTTCGTATACCCTATATGCCATGGGGTAAGATTAACCGTATATACCTTGGAAATATCGTTGGAAGTCTACGTTATACGAAATTTCACAACACCGAACTTATTCAGACTACAGAGTGATTGGTGTAGCGTTGGTGCACTGTTTCACATTTATTCCATCTTATTATTATGTTACGTTCTCTTTGCTCTAATGGGCAAATAATGTTTAAGGATTAAAATCAATTTCATTTTAATAACATTTATCTTCTGCAGAAGGTCGAAATTACACATTGATTCTTGATTTATACAATCAAGCATCATGTCCTATGTAAAAAATATAATATACGTATTTATAAATTATATGTAGCATTATTTTAAAATGTAGCTTTTATTTGAAATATTTGATTGATCAGCTCTTTTTTTATGATAATATGTATCTTGTTTAATATATAACATAAAACTAATATCTGGCGGGATTTATAAGTTATTCATTAATATTAAAATATACACATAGTTATTAGTTATTACTTTAGATAAAGGTATACACATTTTTTTTTAAATTTAATAAGTATAACAATAATTCTAAAGAATATAAGAGTATTATTTATAATATGAGTCATTTTGTTTACGTAATCCATTTCGTGTGTTGGACGTTAGTAGACTATTAATAAAAGTTTGTTTTATATTGTATATTGATTTTATAAAAAAAAATTTAAATTTTCATAAAATTAATAATATTTTACCATAAATAAAATAATAATTTTAATATGTACCTTTACATTACTATTCAGTTATAATTGATTATAAATATTGTTAGTGTAGGCAATAATTATTGTATACATTAAACTATAAAATATTTTATCAGATTGGTGAAATTGCAATATGTCTAGTAAGACAAGTGACGTGTTGTTTTAAAATTCAGATCAAACATTTTGAGCTGAAATTTACTGATGGAGATTTTAAGTTAGTATTATTGTTACATTTTAAAATTTAATAAAAACTTCTTATGAGTTTGCGTTCAAAGTAATTTGTCATAACTAATAATTTAATACATACTTATTACTTAATTATTAAATAATTGTTATTTAAAATTATTATGTTTTTACTTTTTTGAATGACACACATTTTTGATTTCATATTTTTAAATCAGTATATTTTTCACAGAATTTTGATTCATAAAAATCAAAATTTGGAAGTGTAGTTTAAAAGTTATAAGAAGCTTAGGTGAGTATAGTAGTAGACCAACATTTTGTGGTGTTAACCACTCCACTCCTCTAACCTAAACTTTAAATACTTTTAAGTTTATTACTCATGAACTATACTCGTCTGAATTTCGATTTGTATATGTATCCTAACCTGGTTCAGAATATGAAATTAAAAATATAACTTTTTTTAAGAAAATATTATTTTATTTCGACTGCGGAAATTGTGTAAAAAAAAATATTTTTTAAACGTTAATACATTTTAAAATAATAATGAGTGTTGTTCGATAAAATATCAGCCTGTATAGAGTGTATATAGTCGGACAATATATTATACAATCACCATGTACTATTATGACAAGTTTATAGCTGATTAGACATTATAATGATCACTCTGTGTAAATGTGTAATGCAAGATTCTACACTTCAATGTGTGTGCATAGATAGACTATTACGGGGAATTATAACGGTGTAACGTATATGGCACACGTTTGTTGACTGTATATACAGATATAAAATATTATATTATACTATTGTTATAATAAGTTAGAAGACAATAAACAGTGTGAAAAAAATAAAAATGCTCAGTGGTGCCGTAGTGGTACACAATATACTGTTTTTGATAAACTATAGCTAGTGAATAAGGTTTACGGTTTTTTAGACAGTTGTTCAAATTGTGGCTCATATTTTCGACATGACCCGGGTGCATCGTGTAGAAATATTATAAAAACGGATAGAGTAATATATAACAATATTGTCATAATATATACTACGTATACCTATATCGACTATCGGTTAAGTTATACGAACGTTTTTTATGTTGATATAGTTCGTTTTTAACATGATTATAAAGGTATATATGTACGTATACGATATTCGATCGATACAATTTTGTGACACGCACTAATCAATACGTGTATACTGTACAACAGTCGAGTAAACTGCACAGAACAACCGCGGATGGGCACATTTACATAATGATATGCTTAGTCCACATAATGTTAAATATTTTTTTATCATTACCGTTATTGCCGGCTATTCGTACGATCTTACTTACTGTGGTCGTGATGAACTATGAATACATTATAAAAGTACGCACGTTTATAATAACAATATTATAAACGTGCGTGCAGCCCGCGGGTCGCCGTGAAAAAAGTTCGGCCGCAGCCCTGCTGCCGGCGGCGGCTATAGCGATGTAGGCGCGACGGCGAGGGGATGGGATGCGCCGACCGCGTTTTTGACATTGAACTTGGGCGACGCGTCGCGCACTCCGGAGTCGTGCTTTGTGCAGTCGACACGCCTTGAGAGTGAGAAGACGTTCCGTACGCGTGATAATATTTTACTATTACTATTATTATTATTATTATTGTTGTTGTTATTATTACTATTATTATTATTATTATTATTATTATTGTGCAGTCGCCGGCTGTTTTATTAATCGTATCACTCTACTGCGGCTTATCGGGATTTTCTTTTGCTTTCCTTCCCTTTCCCCCATCCGTCGGTCGTTTTCGTTAATAATTACCGTGATCTATCCTACTACTCCACCTGTGCGCACGCGCGCTAATTTTCGTCCAAGTTATTGGTATTTTTTATTTTTATCTACGTCATTGTTTTTACTAATCGTTGATTTACATATATTTAATAATAATATGTAATAAACTAATAACTAATAATAAGTATACCATTGCAATTCATTACTATACACAGTTGTCCGTTTCGCGTTCCCGTTTCGTCGATTGTTGTCTTCCATTTCGCCCGTCGTCGATATAGGTAAGTGTATACAATCATTATGTCACGGATAGGTACAATTGTTATTATTAAAATAATATTATACAATTATATGATGTATTACCAATATTACCATACCAAACCGTGTAAAAAAGAGTGCACGATTAACCGCTTGTTGTTTGTGACTAGACGGGCCTGCGAGGTGGTCTCAAACGCAAAGTGGATAAAAATGTCGTGACACCGTTTATACAACGGTTCTATTATTGTATTGAAACATTTTCTACGATTGAACTTTTTTTCGTAACTATCCCAAAATATGCAATTAAAATGTTTTCGCCAATAAAATGTAAAATAATATCAGCACGGTCGCACTATTAATTTAACACAGGTGACGAATAGAAATTTGAAACAAGTACTGAAAAATAAAGGTCTTGGAAACAATATTGATTTCATCAATTATTTTGGTTTTCACGAGATTTAAAATATGTACAAATACGTTTCCGTTGATTATTGCGATGTTATTACGACATAAATTTACTAGGTACCTCTATATGTATATAGTCTCTTCCTACTGATCTTGCACTGAGTACAATCATACAGTGGCCGTCTGTCCAACCTCCAGGACCGCCGTCCACGTTAAACCGCGCACAGAAAGATATTACGAAATATAGCGTTAAGTAACTACTTATAAGTTATAGAAGTACCACTACTGCGAAATTGTGCGCGTGCGCGTGTGTGGGTATGTCGGGAAAGCACTTAATACCGTGTGATTGGTATTGGTCATAAAAATGAATACGAATTGTACTTGTATAACTGTGTAGAAAATCAAACGTTGATGCTTCGTACTATTATATTTCGTATCATAAATAATAGTTAATGCATGTCATTCGTTATCAGTGCATAATACTATCGCGCGCATAATATTATGACATCGCCATAAAGTCGTCAACGATGAATAAACAAAACAGATGGTTCATTACTCCGTTCAATTCCAATGATCTCGATAGATGTATTCCATTTATACTGCAAATTATCTTTAATTTTAATTTTTTGGATATTCAATTACGAAGAAAAAAGATAACACCTATTCTTAATTCTTATTATGTTATTATTATGTATTAATTATGTTTAGATTTATCATCATAAATTTATAACATCATTATAACAACATTGAAAACGGGTATATTTTATAAAACAAATAAATTTATCTACACGGCAAATAATGTACACGTTTATTATAATATATATACATAGTTTCGATAAAATATTATTTACTAATTTTCTATCGAAGGAATCATTATTATATTTTTATTGAATTCAATTAAGTCACTGAAGAATAAGATACAAAAAATGCAACAATTTAATTTACTAACGTTTTAGTACAGCATACTATTATCATTTATCTTTTATAAACCTATACATATATAATCGATAATTAAATTTTACACGAGGATGTACTTATAATAATATTATTTTCTATTAGATAATATGTTGTTCATTTTAATTGTAATGGAGTTATTTTTAATATTTCTATTTGTGGTTCCTTTTTCTATATAATATAACTTACTTCATGCAACTTTAAGTAATATATTTTTTACAAGGTTAGGTACTATTGTACATTTATACTTTACATATCCAAAATAAATGGTGCATTAAATCTATTCAATGTGCGTGTTTCGTTGGATATTATCTTAAGGAATTAAAATGTTTTATAATACTAAAATATACTTAATTTTATAGTTTTGGATTACGAGAAAGTATATTCTTATAAGTTTCAACGGTTAAAAATTCCCAATGAATACATAAAATACCATTTTATTATTATATACGCACGTACACATCAATGTTTCATATTTTACATATACAATAAACAGTTTGTCCAGACTCCAGAGTTCATAGATTTCAGAGCTCTGTATTTATGAACGAAATAAAAAACTGAATTAAACATCGTCATATTATGTTATTTAAAAATATTTATAGCCTTCTTAAATCATCTTATCTGAAAAATAAAAGCTTGTGTAAATTATATATTTTAATAAACATTTTTCAAACTATGTTAAGCAAGATATAACAAAACCATCATAAGATTCTAAAAAATTGAGAAAAAAGTTTTTTACAAATTAAAATCTCATTAAGTACAATTAAATTAGAACTTTTTTTTAACTAAAATAAAAACCACGAATAAATGATATTTTAAAAAAATGCTTTGTTTTTAAATACACAAAGTTGTGAATACTGCAAAATACAGATAATATGAAAAATTAAATTCTTGTTAATTAATTATGTAATTTAATTAGTACCAAAATGGGCTTCGCATATAATTGGTTAAAAATATTAGCAATCTAACCTTTAAAGTTTAAACTAAATATAATCCTCAACAGTATGACAATTACAAATATTTACTTACATAATTCACTCATTAACGTTTATTTTACATAATATAATATGCAAGTATAACAAAAACCTGATTAAGTTATTGATTATAATGTCTTATTTCTGCGAACTTGACACCTATTTATGGTATATAGTTACATCTTACATAATATTATAGAGTACAGCATATTAATTGTTCTAGTAATAATAACATTGACATATTATCATTATAATTTATAATTAATTGATTTTCTTGATATGAATATATTTTATAATTGTGTTGATTAAATAAAACAAAACCTAATAAGTAAAAATTTGCAAAAAATAAATATCTACCATAATCATTATTTCTAAGCATATATTATGTATTTATTTAAATTGATAGATTGTGTTTTAGCCTTGTTATTCAATTTCATTCAATTGTGTTTGTAGACAATATTCCTCTATCAGACATAAGATTAAACCGAACAAAAATGACTAACTTATTTTTACTCATTTAAATATTGTTTCAAATGTTATGATAAATTCTTATATATCGTTTTATTATACCTAAAACTATACTTTTGTGAGTAGGTAATGATTTTTTTAAAATCAAGATATATTATTGTAATGTAATTAATTAACAGTTTGTGTAAATATCATCTATGATATAATTAGAGTTGATTCACCCAATTATTTATTATAAAAATAACATATACGATACATTTATTGTGCTCATCGGAGTAATTTATGAATGTTATTCTAACTCGTTGAAGTATATTTTATATGTATTTTAAAACGCATTTAAAACGAAATTGTGTATGATATAAAACATGGTTTATTAATACTATTTGCTTCAACGACAACCGCATTCACTTATTATTAGTTATTTGCATAAGTTATGACATAAGTATTTACTCAAAACCACTTCTACCTGTACGCGGTGTATACGCGTATTTCATTTTAGAAGATCTTGACATACTCATACTATTCTTACCTAATTTTCAGTATAATATTTGTTTTAAACTTAGTATAAATATTTTTTTACGTTGTCTCCTTGATAACAAATATTTGTTAAATTCAATTGTTAGAAAAACAGCATGATAAACAATTTTAAACAAAACAAACCATGCCTTTTGTATAAATTAAATTTAAAAAAATGTTTGTTATCTTCTACGACCCAAAGATAAATAACATTAAAATAAGCACAATTAAGTTACTTGTACAATATATATGTATCATTAAGAATATATTTGTATTAGGTTTTTTTTATTCTTTTAAAAAATGTTAATAAATTATATTCAATAACAAGACAAATTATTTTAAAGCTCATTATCTAAACTTAAATTCACACAAGATTAATGTAATTTAAACTAGTGTTTAACATTATTAAAAACTTTAAAACGAATTGTTTGTATTCTATAGGACTGTAGAATGTAGATATGTGATTTCATTTAAGTATATACCTAGTAAATTCAATGAATATCGAGTTTAACAATAATTTACTTAAGAACATTAAAAGATAATACAATTTTTACAACAAACATTATTGTGATTGCAATGCATTTGAACATGCTCAAACTCCAAATGATCTTTCTAATTTCGTCATTTAATGTGTTAAATTATTACTATACTTTTACATAGAGTAGGTTTTTTCGTCGGATAAATCGAGTTGTGTTGCAACACAATTATTTATTGGGCCAGTATAACCCAGTTAAAAAAATGTACTTGTGTGTACAATTGTATTATTTTTTATCACACTTTGTGTACTGATTCTAGGAAAGTCATACGTTATATGGAATATATGATTTAATAGCATATAAAAAGTATTAATGTTAATATTCAAATCACTACCTTTTTTATGACATATATATATATGATATTGTTTTTGATTTAATAATTTGCTTGTAATAATTATTATAATAACATCAATATTACAGAATAACATTTATTTTCAATTAAATCATTTTTAACTACACGAAATCTCTTATAACTCACAAGTACTTTTTTAATTATATCGAGAAACGACTCCTAATCGTCGTGACGCCGAAAATATAAAAACTAAAAATTTTCTGCGTCTAATAGGTACAATTCGACTATAGCCCGGCGGTTGGAATTCTGTACACATTATATTCTTCACACAATATATAAATAATAATAAATAACAGGGTGTAATGCAAGTGATCAGGAGTGGAAATGGTACTTCTAAAATATCATATCGAATTACACGAGATAAAATATACTAGAGTGGTTTACACAATAGCCTACCTTGGCTTTTTTCTCTGCATAAAATCGTGAAAATGCTTTAATGGTAGTTTTCAATGGATATATATGATGTTTATTTTTATTTTTTATCTCTTATGAATTATTCTACGGAAGTTCCTAGTAAATAAGCTAATTCAAAAAAAGTTAACTCGTTTTACAAAACATAATATACATATATAAATACCCCCCCCCCCATTGGAATTGTTAGTATGCAGTGTACACGACAGTACTATTACATGACCCAACCTGCTGGGTGAACCGGTAACGAACACACAGCCCACAGCAATAAGGGAACTATACTATACTGAACACTGGTAGAAAACGGTTTCACAAATTTTAGCACTTAACTCCCAAAAAAGGCCTATACTCGTAATAAACAGGTATGAAATTTAATAGGAATCTTATTTCTTTTCCTGCAAATTATCAGACCCATATTGGCTATATACTATAAAATATGAAACAATTCGATATCAACAAAAAAAATGTATTATTATAATAATATATAAAACATACTTACCAAGTATTGGTAATTTAAAAAATATATATATTGGTCTTATAAATTTCATTAAATATTTATAAACTATTATTACTTATATAGTTATACCTTATACACCTATACATATACCTACATATATATGCGTTGTTTTTATTGTTCTTACTTATTATGTAGATCTGTATGACTAATGACTATATACAGTAAAGGCTTAAATTGTAATATTGTAATTAATTTGTTCGACAGTAATGCTAATAATAATAATCATATCAATTTTCAACTGGTTATTTTAATCTATATTATCCGAGATATCTATGTATACCTACGAAAGTTAACAACTTGTTCGAAATATTATAATAAGTGTCGTGTGAATGATGATTATTATAAATTATAAAACAGTTGGTCGCCCGCTACAGTATCGTTTACGGACGTACCTATGGTTTGGTAAAAAAAAAAAAAATAAAAGTATATTATACCTACGTATTATGCGCGGGGACGCAAATTAGCAGTGATCAATTTTTTTTTTTTATCGTAATTGTTGTGCCGCAGACTATATAATACCCATACGTCATTATAGCCTGCAGTGATAATAATTGGCCGGACGCAACTTTCATACCGATTACGATTCGGCGGGACGCACAAGTAGCATATATATAATAATATATATACATATATACTATGCACCGCCGCGCCGCGATGTATCGAACGCAAAGTGTGTGCGCGGCGCGCGCGTGTGGGACGATGGCGCGCGCGCGTATACAAAGAGAGACGACCTTGGCGGCAGTGGTCTTGTTTACGCGGCCGTTGCACATCTCGCGTGCGTTTTATTATCGTATAGGTATACAAATAATACGCGTTACGTATATCGCGAGACGTGCACACATGGCGTTCTTTTTGTACTTATTTATTTATTTATTTTTTACTTCATTTTGCCGCTGGTCATCCAACTCTGTTGCCGACACCGCCGTCGCCATCATAGTCGTCTGTACGGCGCGGTGCAAATGTCCAAGAGACTGCAGCGGACGGACCGGCGGGCGATGGGGCGACGGCGTGGGGTCAACTCGCGCGCCGCGGAGATGAAGGAGACGACGGAGAGATGAAGGCGAAGTAGTAGGATGACGTGGAGGTGGAGGAGAAAAAGAAGAAGAAAATAATATAAACTCGCGAGCGGCGGCGGCGTTGACCGGGTTTTGTCGTGCGGCGGCTGTGGCGGCGGAGGTGGGTGACCTTGTTGCCTTGCGCGCGCGCTCTCGCTCGCACACAGCACCTTCAGCCACCGCTGTATAATAATTGGATTGGCTGCTCACGATAAATCAACCTGAGCTCTCTCACGGTCGTGACGGTGAGATCTCATTATAATACACACACACACACACACACACATACACACACTCGAACATACGCACATCTACGTAAAGTCAAAGACTCGACTGCAGACAATGCAACGGTGGCACAGGTTTTTCGCCGCCCCAAACGTAAACACGGTGAAACATTTCCGTGGATCGGTGCGAATCAGCGAATCTTCCGCGATATTGAGCTCGGGGAGACTAATGCTATGGCGATGTCGGCAAGACGCCTGAAACAGAGTGAGAGAAACAACACACTAAATCATATAATAATAATATCGTGTCCGCGAGTGAACGCCCGCGATAAGGTTGTCAAGTCGACTGTCGACGTCCTGTAACGTGCACACGACGAGTCGTTTACACCATCAATGGCATCAAACCGTTTAGGAGGACGAACTACAACTTTACTGTTGTACAATTATAGTGGACGATGTTTTCGTGGATTCAAGCCACTATATTATTTTATATTTTATCCGTCTTTAATGTGTTGTGCGACAGGTTGACGACTTGTATCTTGTTTATTTATTTTCAAATAAATTAACGCGCAATAAGAAAAGATTTATTAATTATTTTTTTAACTGGTGTGGAATCGACTCATCTCTATTTGGACTAACACTTAGGTGATAAAATACAATAGTTCTCAATTTAGTACCATAAAACTTATACCACTACGATATCATTATCGTGTTTCTTTTACCATTACTTACTATCTGTCTATCTAAACTCATAGCAGTATTTTTAGGTACTACATGTATCGATATCATATAACATATTTGTTGATATATATAATTTTAAATTCTAATAATTTTTTATGTTTAAGGCTTAAGGTTAAAAAATAGGTGACCTAACACATTAGACATATATATCTACATTAAAGAGTTTTAAGTTATTAAATGTTTTTTTTTATACTTACAATGTAATTTGATATTTATTAATAGTAAAATTGTACACTTAATATAAATGTATTAATCTACATAATAAATTCCTATTTAATCCTATTGTTCTCAATACTTATTTTAAAATATATTTCTTGTTACCCTATATTTATCCTAGGTTATTTAAACTCGACAGAATTTTCTATTTCACATCACGGACATTACGTATGGCAGAAACCGTATTTTCCCTCTTCATAAAATACGTTCTATACAATATCTATTTATATAACATACTTATATATAGATTCCTCCCAGACCCTAATACCACAACTAGGATTTTATAGCCCCAGGACGGCAGACATTTTAACGCTCAAATAATAATATATAATCTACCCAATCGCCCCAAAATAAAACTGAGGAAATATAAGTACGCAGAGCTTATTTTATACTTGATTTCGGCTACTAGATTTATCGTCTATTATAGAAGGGGTGCCTTCTCTTGACAGGGTGTCGTTTTTCAGTTCATTCACTTTCTCTATCCGACCATCAACCATCACCAATTGGCAATTATACTTGCATGCGAGGACTATACTATGATAATATTAGGTATTACCAATTTATTTCAATGGAACATTTTGTTAACATTTAAACTGACATTAAAAAATAAATAAAAATAATTTATTTCAGACGCCGTACATTTTTTTCGTTGCAAGATGTTGAATACTATTCATATTAATTAGTAGCCCACTCATCCCTCCTTATCATAATAAACCACTAAAATAGATATGCTTCTTCGACTAATTTGTTCTACGTTTTATAATATATAGTATACTACCATTATAAATAATTATAATATACCTAGTTTAAACCTGTTTGTGCGCGTCAACTTAGCAGTGTTATAATAATACAAATTAATAATTATGAATATATTTTGTACAAATTGTAATAATTGATCATTAGGTACCTTGATTTTTGTGCAATAATGTCTGTCTTATATTAACTGCAATAGGTAATTTAAGTTTTTGCGGGGGACGGCATTAAAATAATCAATAATAACAAATAGATATAATAAATAAGTAATCAATACCCCCTCTTATTAAATACAAACAACCAATAATATTTTCTGCATAACGATATTCTAAATTAATGGGCCTAACTAAAGAAAATTCAAAAATAAATAAACTTAATAAACATAAAAAGAGATAAAACCTTAATATAATTCACTTTATAAAATAACCTACAAAATAAATAATAGATTTTTCAAAATATCATTACATCTAACTTCTAATTTGATCTATATTTATAGACTTATAGTACTATACATTTAAATATAATAAATTCGCATTTTAAATATTTATTCAAAGACATATTATGATTATTTGTATAATAAATATTAAAAAAAAACTTTAACTTACTCCTCTCTAATAGGTATTTTAGGTGCGTATCTTTATATATTCAACATAATTTTTACAAGAATATTTATTATTTATTTTATTGAAGTATCTATATTTGAATAAATAATACTCATTTTTGTCTTATGTAGTTATTTTTTATGGGTTTTCAAAATTAAATTTTTCAGTGCCTATATATACTTACATATTATATATATGCAGTCATGTAGATACATTTATAGTTATTAGTTGTTGGAATTTTTCGAGAAAGGAAATAAAACAAGTTTCTTTATTTGTAAAAAAAAATTTAACCAAGTCATCCATAGATACACCTGTTATCTAATATATACAATAAATGATAGAATTTTCAGGGAAAACGTAACATTTCTAAAGGTCCAATTGTTATGCTAGATGCGTCGTGGATAAAAATTCAATCAAAATCCGTTCGATGCCACAGTCGTGTACATACATATACAATATAAGAAGTACACAGCTTTTCAACAAAATGTTTTGATCCTTTAAGCAGTAGGATAAATAGAAAAAAATGAATTCCTCTTTAAATAACTTTCTCTCTTCAGGTGATTTAACATAAATATATCTAAGTTTTATAACAAAAATTGCAACGTTTACTTTAAAAATTGATTCACATATTTTAATATAAACGAGTATACTTACTATTTATTATTCTCATCAATTAGTCAATACTTAAAAAACACACAATTATAATTATATAATATAATTTCCATTGAAATAAAAATTATATTTTAATAATAACGATATAATAATAATATTATATATATTATAATATATACTCATGTGGATTGTAGCCTATATTATAGTGTATATAATATATTAAAATTAATCAGATGCTTAATACTAGTATTTTACTGAGCGGTTGTGTTGTTGTGTACTTTAAATAATTCTATTTTATAATATAAAATTAAAATCCATACTTAATTTATTAAAGAATACAAATATTATATTACAAAACTATTATAATACTAATTTATATACAGGTGTTATTAATAAAATTAATGTCTATTGATATCGAGAAAGCACTCTTTGATTATAATAAAGCATGGAAAAGATTATTTTAAAGAAATTGCGTATATTGTGATAAGTTCTACATTTATATACTTACACCATATAAAGTATGACGATTGTTTATTTAAAATTTGATATTGATGAGTCATACTATCAACTACTTCTAAAACAATTAACTAAATAAATTGACGTATAAGTAGAGATATTTATTATATTAGTTTCATAGCACGTAAAGAATTTAAAGTTTTATTGACATCAATGGGATCTTATGAAACAATTTCATAATAAATAAAACCAACATATATATTAGGTAAATAATATTTTATACTAAATAAAAAAATGTAATTTAATTAAGTACTTCTATATAGGTATACCTATATTATGATATTCTATACTTATATTTTATTCATAATTACTTAAAATAATTAATTATTGTATTTATACTCATATTATTCAATTCGAATTTTTTTTTAATATTTAACAAACTTAGCTTACTTATGGTACTTAAGTCTTAAATATTAATAATTAATTATTATTATTATCATTAATAGAGATATTTAATTATACAGTATAATCTATAATATTATTGTGTACATCTGTATACAAAGTAAATATGATATTTATTATGTAATTTAAAATTTAAATTATCTAACACAATATTTTGGATTTAATATAAATTTAAAACAAAAATTACTACTTACAGTTCCTTATTTTTTATATTTAAGTAAAATTAAGTTTAGCATAATTACAAACTTTGAGCTGTCGACTTTAAATTTAAGTTTTTTATTCTATACTAATTATTATATAGGCTATATTAAAAATGCATATTATAATTAATTATATACTATAATACTATTAATACTTATATTATACTTCCAATAATCTAAAATGATCTGAATAAAATGTTCAATCATATATACTTTAGCATACGGACTTCTTTTTTTTATTAATTATAATTTATAATCTATAAACTTCAACAAATGCTTACAGGTATTTAATAATATAATATAACACAACTTTAGTGTCCAACTAAAACTATATAACATACCTACTGTTTATTCAAATTTATTCCAGAGCTGCAACCACACTGTATAATATAATAAGCTTTTAACCGGGTTCAAAATCCATTTACTCTTTACATAAATATTGAAAATACCATGTATTCAACAAAGTTAAATAATACATAGTACTTAAATTAATACATTTGTGAATAAATTATGAATTAATATTAAATAGTAATATAATATACTAATAATATTTTATATATATATATTTGTTTTACTAATATTACACAATATTCCATTATATATTCCAATATAGAACATTAATATTTGTAGTGTAATATTATTATTTTAAACGCATATTGATGCTTAAAAAACAAAGCTAGGAAGTTGTATACAGATACACAGTACACAATAAATGTAGAACACCATCTAAATGCAATTTACTAATTTATATTATTAGTTTATTAACTATTAACAATAATATTTGAACTAACAATAATTATTGGGTGCCTCGAACACAAATTAAATAAGTACTTTTCAGACATGTTTTGACCATATTATAGTTACACATGTATTGCATGTATTCAACCGTTGTAATAAAATCACTCAATTTTTATTTTATTTTTTTATTTTTTATAAACGTTTACTGAGGTGTTTTGAAGGCCATGTTCTCATTGGCCTCAACTATCGTGCTGTAGTTTAAATTTGAGGTTTTAAAACTATTTTGACCTTAGAACCAATACCAAAAAAATTAAAACCACCACAATGTCATGAAAATAGAATAAATAATACAATTTATATTTAAATTCGTAGTTAATTTATTATTTTAAAATTAAAATATCTTCTGAAATAAATCTATTCGTCGAGTTTACAAAAATAGTGTTAGATTTTAAATTATTGAACCCTGATTGTATTTCTGTTATGAATTTATGATATGTTTCAATAAGTTTCATTTACTTACCTATAATTTCTAATCCTTTACAATTTCTTCAAATCTAAGCTTTGACCTTGCTAGTTGTTTTCACAAAGTACCTTGATTGTTATTAATCAATTAATCTTCCTGTGTTTTACCTTCGAAAATATGATTCTAATAAATGAGAACAATTAGTAAAAAAAAAAAAACAAAAATCGGCTGAGTGATTCCTGTATTAGGCAGTATAGTTTCACTTCACTCGACTTTGGTGGAAATTTCACGGGATCTACTACTTGTCTCCTTGGGTGAGCGTGTAATTGATGTATTTATATATACTACGTAAAAAGAGAGAATTTAATCAATTTAAATAGTTATGTTAAAAGAAGGTGAATATTATTAAAAAATAAACATTTACAATTTTGATAAATTTGAGTTAAATTAATAATTATTATTTTAAAATCACTTATACCAGTTTTAAAAGACCTTTTATAGATCAATAGATCTTTCTATAGTGTATAGTTCAAATTTCAAATTAAAAATATATAATAATTAATCCCATTAATCTCAAATGTATTAATGTATAATTATGAAACAAAAACGGTTAAGGAATAAAATATGTTGAAAGTTATTATGCAATAATAATTATTTATTTAACTAGGTGCATAAAAAGTATGAATATAACAATATCATATATATTATGATATATATATAATCCATATTATATTAACTATCATTGAAATTTAAAATAAATAAGCTTTTACAAAAAATTATTCCTTTAAATATTAGTTGGATAATATTGATAAATACCAATACAAATATTATTTACACTAAATTGATGATAAAAGTTTCATTTTTAAATTTTTAATTATACTAGATAATATTGGCTATATAATATGTATAAAGTAGAATACACGTACATTCTATTTAAAATCATTTTAACATTGAAAGTGCGACGTATATTAACATGTTTAATATAATATAATATCTCATTTAAATCTTAAATTATAAAATAGAGGTACAAGATTTTAGAATGAATATACTATATTAAAGTAATTTTACATTGTATATTTTTATTGTTGAAATACAAATAGATATAATATTTTGAGAATTTAGTTCTTTTGTAAATTGTCAATAACAACTTCTTTTTCGTAAAGATTTTTTAGATTTTGTGTTTTGTTTTCGTTTCATATAATCGTATAACCCCGAAAAATATATTTTAATTACTAGTCCATTTATCTAGTTAATTTGTTTAAATTAAATTAATTTTTTACTCGTTACAAAATTATTGATGAACGAATCATCAAATTATTGTCTAAATACCAACTAAATAAAATAAAATAAAAATTTTATATTAAGTTTGTGGCGTCTTTTTTTAATTTAAATTTTATTTTGATAATATAATAATATAATTTATATATTATAGGTAGTTAAAATAAATTGTATGGATTTGATTTTCCTTGAAAATAATTTACAGTATTTTATTTTGCGGAAATATAAATAACGTAACTTTGACTATAATTTGATATACGTAACACCGTCATGACGTATTTTTGATCCAAGTCCCAGACCAGATGAATAACGAGTGATAAATAATTGATAGGGAAGGCGGATATTAACTTAACAGACTGGTGTTAAAAAATGACTAAATATAGTTTTGGTTTTATAATAAAAATCGTAGTGAGGTAGTAGCACTTTTTCTTTAGTATTTAGTCGATACAGTAACCTCGACATGAACCATCATATACTTTAAGATAAAATATTTCTGCAATTTTAGAAATATTATTTAAAAAAAAATCTAGAGGAGGGGTAAAATAATGAATTTATAATACGTCCTTGTTTTTGGCGCAAATGAAACTGAATATAATATGAACTATGAATCTTGTGTAGTATTCGCAGTACACACAGTACACACATTACACAGAGCTATTACGGGAAAAAAACTTGTTGTATGCGAAAATTAAGTCGCCAAGAGGGGTCCTTGTACTCATTCAAGGTTCGAAGACCGTGGCTCGGTTAGGTCCAAGACTAATTTGATTTGTTCAATGTCAATGTTAAATCAATTCTGTCAATAATAACTATTCCAAGTTCGCCAACAATTTTTTAATTTTACCAACGATTATATTTTATAACCGGTAGACCATATAATATACATAATTAAAACATAATATAATATTATAATATATAATGCACAGCTATACGTTTACAGAGTGGTATACCAAGCATGATCACCCCCTTTTTTGCTTCAATAATGCAGTTGTTTAAAATATGATTTTAGAAATTTTCAATTATGCTTAATGTCCATATTTTCAAATACTTAAGAATTTTTGTACTACGAATATACTTAAGAAGTATTCCGCGAAGAATGAAGATGCGTACTTCGGTTTTTCAAACATACCTAATATCCCTTTTATACTAATCTTTATGTATATTTAAAATTTCCAAAAATCAGAATTTAAATAAATTAATAATTCAATGAAAAAAAATTGGAAGGGGAATATGCTTGGTGAATCCCCATATAATATTATATATATATATATATATATATGCGTGTGTTATACCGCTGTTATTATCTATATCATTATCATATTATTGTTGGTGTTGGTGTTGTTGTTGTTGTTGTTGTTGTTGTTGTTGTCGTCGCATACGTCTTAACAAATACAGCTAGGATCAGGAATGTGGAGAGGGTAAATACAAGACAATATCAAACGAATCAAAAAGTACATAATATTATGTTGTTTACCGCGATTTGAGACGCGACCTAATCTCATCGAAATTAAATGCATGCGCTCTCCCGGCACCCAAAACAGACCACGATAAATTAATTTAAGAACAACTACAACTACACTATTTTACTTTAATTAGTAATTGTATTATTTGTATTTATGATCTGATCTAACAATAATTCTAACATATTATTTATAAAAGATAAAACGTAAGTATATACATAGAATTTGTATTTGTTTATATAATAATAATAATAACATACTTAAGCATGATTTTATTATCATCACTTTTCATTATATTCGTCTACGTAAGACACATATTTTTTGGGCGACTGAAGTGTACGTGGTGTATGATGATAGTAAAGTTATAAAATGGGTTACTATGGTTAGTCGGCTAAAATCGACCATAATAAATATTATCCGGACGTCCGGCATATTATTATCGATCGATAGAAAACTAAAAAAAAAAAACTACATAACATTTAATTCATATTTTGATAAATTAATGATGACCTCTACGAGGTACAGCGTGTGACTGTACACACGATCTCAACGGGTCCGACGCCGAGATGTCTGGAAAAAGACGATAATCAATTTACCAAACTTAAATTGTTAATACATAATATTATTCAAGTGTATCTACAAAGGTAAAAATCGCACGCCGCGAAGGTTACGTGCTGTGCGAGCCATACAAGCGTAATACTAATTAATTATTATTTTGCGAATCACTTTATCCATCGTAAATAATTTGAAATCGATTTTTAATTCACGATTTATAATGTCAATAATCGATATAAATTGAGTATATGAGTTTCACGAGTGTTTTGTATTTATTGCCCGTTGACAAAATCGTTCGCTCGCACACATAACATTTAATATAATAAATAAGTACGGAAATTATTACCCGTACATTAATAAATGCGGTTCATCGACTTGAGTTCGACTTCCCACAATCGGATGTGCGTATACTCTGGCCGATATTCATTTTATAATCATTTTATGTTCAGAAGCGATTTAATTCACATTTCCCAAATGACGACATTCATTTTTGTGTTAAAATTATTTGTAAATTTTCATTGATATGCAGATCAAATAGTATCGTAATAATGTATTGAGTTAAGATATTTATTATTAATTCAACAGTATTTTGAAGACATACCTATCGAAATCGCACCGTTGCCCTTTGTTTTCCATCATCGACGTTTAAATTGTTGAAGTTTAATTGACGGCAAAACGTATAATATAATATATATATATAGGTTTACGACCGCGGCGATAAGATTATCTTCATACTTTATTAAATTGTCTACATTTTAAAATAAGCTATATTCCTACTCTGAACGCGATCGACCTGTTTTATTATTTTTCAAACGACCGTATGAAAAAACAATTTCTATTATTCAATTTTCACATATTTATAAAACCCGTTAATAGAAATTAATATGCAACGTATTCATTGACCATCGTCGTGAGCTTTTCCGCTGCGGACAATAAATATGTAACTGCCAAAAATAAAAATACTATGACGGTTTATAATATAGACTCAACAAGACTGCGGACTTTCCGTTTATATATAATATAATAAATGTAATTTCCGTGTGCGCAAATAGTATGTACACGCGTTGGCGGTCGACGAATATAATAATAATATATATTTTATATCATAAATTTATATGTGGATCGCGCGCTCGTGTGACAGGTGGTGGAAAACGCAAGTACATAATGTATAATAATGTTGATAGTATTAATAATGTCCCCGGTGGGTCGCGGTGGATGATGGCGAGGTAGAGGCCTAATGGAATTGAACGCATATACACGACAGGTTTTAAATGTATAGTCGTTTTTATTATTTTATTTTTTTTCTTTCTATCGTTTTTTTTTTTTGGGAAAACGTGTCCGGCGCACGGTCGATTTGGTGCGGTCGCTGAGCGTTCGAAGTTCGATTTCACCACCCGCCGAACGTGACAGTTTTCCATAAACAGTAAACACCATGCGGTCGTAACAACTATACACGATATAGGCTACCTAAAGCGTGGAAACTCTTTACTAGCACACATATATGATATAATGATAGACTTTATTATTAAATATTATTAATAATAAGGATGTGTCAAACTTTAATATTATCAAGAACGCAATTAATTGATTATTCGCTTGATTTTGTGAATTTGACACTCTTTTGTGATAAATTTTAACTCGGTGGTGGTACAAATACATCTATATTTCCGTATAGTAGATTATGACGAAAAAAATGCAAAACTTGATAACTTGGCGAACTTCAAGTGTTTGAATATCTCATAGTCCACGAATCCTCCTCAATAATTATTAAACATAATTCGTACAGCCTCGCAATACCACAATAATAATATTATATTATAGTCTGCTCCGGTTAGAACCCGCTACGATTATCTTGATTTCTGATTTTACGGATTTTCTACATTAAATTAACTCGATCGTCCTATGGTTAACCTTGGAAAAAAATAACGCACGAAATTGGATGTTCACACGCGTCAACGCATGGCTATTATATTATATATTATATACAAATATAATATTAGATACACAGATAGTATAATATAATGTATTATATTAACCAAGTGGCGTAGACAGTATACTATCGATTTTTATATTTTTTAAATATAATTACATTATAACAACTATCATTATTGCACTATTAGAATCATGTCGATTCCTCATCAATTTCTCGTTTTTTTTTCGGAAAGCAAGAATAACTTGTAGAAGTGCTACGGGTGAACAAAATTACCAGCACGAAAATATAACACGCATTATTTTATCATATAGCTCTCTGTGTACTCGAATGACGAGTGCGTTTATCTCTGACGATGGTAATTTGTCAATAGCCCACTATCAGAAATTGGAAACAAATGACCCGACATTTAGATAAAGTAACGTTGTGTACACTCCATTATTGCCTTTGCTGTGTACCTTTTCTGTTAAATTTCCCGACCAATAACAAGGTAATTTATTAGTTATTTAATCAGGTATTCTGAATTCTGATCTCAAAATAATATATTGAGTTGACCCCATGCATGATATATGTAACTTACCTAACCAGCTATACAGTATACATACTTTAAAACTGCCAAACGAAACTATAAATTTTCTCCCTTTTCGGTGAGTATATTAACGCGAATATAGTATCTACAAAAAAATAGTTATAACGATCTTTACTCGAGTTTATTACTCTAAGATTATGTCGATGATACTTGTGCATTAGCATTAATATGTATAATTTATTTGATTATACGCCTCCATTATACACAGGTATTATGTGTAAATACTATTTCGAAAACATTCAGATGCATGTAATAAATAATTGTATTCGTAAACTTGTTAAAGAAGTATTATGAAGCCTGAAGCACATCGTCAATATCAACATAGACATTTTCATTAGTCATTTGTCGCTGCTAATGATTTTTAGTGACCACCTGCCGTCTTTTTTACTCAATAAACAACATTTAATACGAATCTAATGACTAATGAGAAGGTAATTATCATAATATATACATTATACAAGCGCTTAATTTATTTATCGGGTACAGGCTGCAGTTGTAAAGATAATTCTATTTCTATATAGAACGATCTACCATGTTTATTGAAAAATAAAAAACAAATACAATTTTTAGTTAGTTAACCTATATTATACTACAGCACTACTAACAGCTACTTGTACAATATTATAATAATATTGTACTATAGGTTTAATAGATATACACATAGCAGACGGTAGTGTATTATATAGATTAGTAATCAAGTGTAATCCCTAGAATTAGATTTCTATAATAATTCAAGTATACATTATTTAGTGATACTATTTATTTTAATGGTATATTATAGGTACACTAAAATATTACACATTCGTATAGGTATTATAATATGTTTCTGGTAATGAGAATAATTTATATGCGTATTCTGTTATGCATATTTTATACAACAACAAAATACTAGGTATATAGTAATTATAATACAAAATACTACATCACAATATAATCACATTTACTAGGTAGGTATTATAAAATATAACATAACTCAATCTAGAATGTATAATAAAAACTAAACAATATAACACGACAAAGAGATAAATCGATATTATACAGCCGATACGAGTACGACGGGCACCTTTGTCAAACTGTTATAATATGATATCAGATATAGCCAATAGGCTGAACAGGGACAGAGCAGGATTTAAATACATAATTCGTTAACGTTAATGGTTATTACTATACAATAGCATATTTAAAGGGCGAGAGGACTTTGACCACCCAAAATTATTTATGCTTTCTAAAAAAAAACAGGTTTTCATTCTTTGTTTCTTATAACTAGAGTAAAATGAAATAAAATGTTATATTTGATCCAAGAATAAATTAAAACGTAATGAGCTTATATTGGTGATATTCGAGAAGAATAAAATTCTAAATAAATTGGTTTTTGGTAATATTTTTATTATTATTAAGATCGTTACTAAAACAATTTAAATAAATAACTGTAATATGGGCATCAAATTATTAATTTTTTACCCAATATTAAGTAGCTAATCGAAGAATAGCAATAAATTTATTATTATCATAATTGTTACTGTCAACACTTGTTTTTAAATTGAATTTATATACTTTTATGATGGTTATAGAATTAAGATTATTGTAAGTACAGGTTACACACATAATAAGACATAACTAATAAGACCTAAAAATATAAAATTTTTATTTCATCCGTTTAGTTTTAGTGCAATGATTAAAAATAATAATACAAGATAAAAGTGATACAACGCTGCCAACTATTATTTATCAATTTAACCTATTTGTCAATTAATAAAATATTATTACATTATTATAGTAAATTAAAGCATTATCACAATATACGAACATGTCTAATAAATATTATAAATATATATTATATTACATTAAACATCTTTATAAATATATTAAGCATAACTATGATAGATTATTTTAATAAATAATAAATAATAATTATTATTATTTCTAATTATTCTATATTATTCTTACATTATTTTTTGTCATTCTTATATTTTTATTCTATTTTTTTTAATCATTCATCAATTGAGAAATCAGTAAGATGCAGTTTTAATTTGAAATTATTAAACGCAACATGCCAACATTTATAATATTTTACATATCTATAATTTATTTTATAGTAATTATACAAATTGTACATAAAATTGATTAAATAAATTAAAATATTTTAAGCATTAAATAAAATAGTTAGTTGAAATCCTCGTCTGCCATTAAAAAAATAATAAAATATACAAATTAAACATGAATATTTAAAAAGATAAATTTTTAATTCTCAAAAGTGTACACTACTTTACTTATCACATAGTAGGTACCTATTATACCTATCCATAACAGGTCAATATATTTTGCAATTTTGGTAATGTATGAGATATAATATGTAATAAACTAATAACTAATAACTAATAAGTAACGAGTATTAACTGATGAATAATTATGAAATAGTTTAAAAAGTAATTTGTTTGTCTTATCCTGACATAGCTAATAATATTTTTTATAAATATTTTTATACTAGTAATTACATATTAATGCCTAGTAGAGCATATATTATTATTGATGTTGTATTCAATTATTATTGTCGACCCTGTAAAGCAAGAAAATAGTATTAAAAGTACTTTTTTGGCCTTATAGATTTTAAACTTAATACATTTTTAGGTCATGAATATTGTTTATTTGATTAACAATTCGCCACATAATAATATAATATAAGGCCATCAGTATGTTTTTGCCTGCTGACAGGGAAACCATGACCCATCACAGGTGGTTTAAAGAGAATATCGAGGGCTTTTTTTCATTTAAAAAACGTATGAAAAAAAATTACATTAATATTTCAGGGTGTAGGTCGAATGGAAAAATGATAGACGGTAAATACTAAAAACAACATTTTTTCCTTCTTAAAATACATAACCGGCAGCATACAACTACAATTTGAACAATCGATTCTTCGATAAGTTTCTTAATACTCCTCCGTTAAATAAAATTATTACTATTATTGTCTCTAGCGTGTCATCGAATATATTACGTGTCCGCTGTATAAGTATGCCTTAAGTATATACGATATAAACGATGCGTATACATCAGTATTCACTTAAATAGCTAAATAATCGTTGGAAGTACTATTTCATTCTTTGTTTAGTCACTTGTTGATTGTATTGTGAGAACACCTCAATTATTAATTTATTTTTATTCGTATGCAATACATATAAACATCAGTGATGTGAATATATGAGACAATCTATGTGCGTTATATATAATAGCCTCGTATATAACAATATTCGAGATATAAACAATTTATACGGCAATTTAGGCCCTGGTTTGCACTGCCATTAGTTTTCTATTCATAACTTCAACACGTTTCAATAAATCTACCACGCTGCGACGGTGAGGGATTATATAGTGATTAATCGAGAAGCTACAGAAGTTGAAAAAAATATTATGCGCACTATTGTAGCTCTTCAGCTGTCATAGCTCGGAGCTAAACGATGCGGTTATTGATAACCCGGGGCACGTACATAATACACTATTTAAACGCACACATTGTCAAATCGAATTCAATAACCATAAGTATATATGTGACATTTATAAATTGTTATACAATTTCGAACGAGCGGCGTTGGTAACAAATCGCTGGTATAGATTGCAGGCTGCAGCATCTACAACAGACAATATTATGATATAAGAATTTCGGCCTTTCTGTGCAGGCAGTATAGGCACTGATATAATAATATTATATATAAACTATATTGCATACATTGTATAATGTAACACAGCCTGAGCACCAAAACGTTCCAAACTATTATCCCCGCGCATCCAACCCGCGTTTAAATCCCTAAACCGTCGCTGCAAACAATTATTGTGTCACTGCAGTTTTATTATACGTATAATCATAAGTTTACTATTCGCTCTATTACTATTTACAACCGTAGATACCTATATTATTAATTATTATATATAGGTAGTATTAACTTACAATGATATATTTATAATTCATGTATGAAATATACGTGTGCAAGGCGCGTGCAGAAGATTTATCGAGACTAAACACTAAAAACTGTCCTAACTATAAAATCTGAAAACCTCACTATTGTATTGTAGCCACAGTTTAAACATACTGCTCACATGTATAATAAACGTATTTACATATTATACACACATATTATTATAAATTATAATAAGTGATGAAAACGGGCAAAAAGCAAACAACTTATGGGGAAAGATCGTCTAAACGTCCGACGACGGTCGTATTACGGTGTATACGGTTGGGCCGGAACAACATGTGGTATATATATGTGGCTTGGATAGCGGAAGTACATCAAACGTAAAAGTATATCTCTTCCGCCGCCAAACCCGTGGTCCGCGTGCATACAGCATACGCGTGATAAAATCATATTATGCATAAAAGAGGAGGGATTGTACAGTTAGTCTATCAGCCGGGTTGGGAAAATAACGAAGAAAAATAAAATACAAATATGTGAAAAAAGTGTAAAGCGCGGTGATAACCGTCGGCTGGCGGGCGGGTATGTGCGACTGACGAGGGAGAGACGGCGGCAATAAGGGGATGGTTTCGCGTATCGACCGCGCGCGCACCCCTAACCAGTCGCGGGGCGGTGGTGTTTCCCCGGCGCGTCGGCCTGCCGCGCTACCACCACCGCCGCCGTCGCTGCGAGTCCCTGTCAATCGCGCTTGCGATCGTTTCACCCTACCGCCGCTGCTACCGCCACCGCCACCGCTACCTCCCTCACCCAAAGCACCCTGCAGGGGAGAGCGCCGCCAACGCCACCGTTTCACGCATGGGGGTGGGTGGCCGGCCACCGTATCGTGGCCGGCTGGTGTGGCAGTGGCGACGAAGGGATCCTCGAAATCGGGTATAATATGTTTCCCACCCCACGGCGTCATAGGGGTGGTCGGGCGGGCGTTCAGGCGGGCGAGCGGGGAACGCGCGGATGGACTCTTCCCCTCCGCAACGTGAAAAAGGGGTGGCGGCGGCGGCGGCAGGGACCCTGTCGGATAAAACAACGCCGCCGGCAAGCAGTTGTCGTGTGCGCTCACGCCGATTTAGTCGTTCCCAACGCGAGACACCGAGCGCGCCGTCCGAAAGTTGCACACACAACATTCGTCCAATAAATAAATATTGTAAATTATTATTATAAACGTGCACACAGACTTTGTTCAGATAAAAAATCATTACAACAACAATCGTGCAGTAGTCGTCGCGAGTGCGTTGTTTTCGACTCGTACGTACAAAAACGAATTATTCCGCGGTACTTATATAATATTATATAATACGTTATTATTATTTTAATTGTCTATATTTTATTTTCAACCGATTCTAGTCCCTTGTGATCCCCGTACGAATTAACACTATAGTACAATACTTTTATTGTTGTTGCTGATGTTATTGTTATTGTAAACAAAAGAGTTTTTTTATCGACCGGTATCCGTTTTTAACGTAATCGTCAAGACGGAATAGCCGCACACAATATCTTTGAAATATCGTGGTCACGACAAGCGTATTTTTAAATAATATCCGTTTTGCGGCGCGTGCGCGTGCGTATTCCATCGCCAGTCTCACACCACTGCGGTGATACGGATAAACACTGTTGTTTTCCAGTCAATTTCTCAGCGTCACTCCGTTTCCTTTTGATGAGTCAAGGTGAGTGAAGAAAACACAACAATAATAATCATAATCATAATAATAACAACACCTGTTCGACGTCGTACACGGTGGGGGAGTCGTGTGTATGTAGTCGCTGCTGCTGCTACGCGCTCGCCGGCCGGCCGGTCGTAGTCCTCCCCACTTACCCGCGTATCGTCACTCCTCCGCCGCCACCGCTGCGCGACGCATTCTTCAAAGCAGCGTTCTCCTCCGGACTTGAAACAAAAGAACGGATAGGGACCGAGTGTCAACGACCCACGGTCCTCGGACGTAATTTTTATTTATTTTTTTTCTACGATCCGAGTTTTTATCTGTTTATATTATATTATATTATGTTTGTGTACACACAGACTCACGTATATTATGTGATATTTTCGCTCCGTATACCCATATTACGCGTGTGGTATCCGCCGGGATTTATTATCAGACCGGAATTAATAAATTGTTATTAATTAATCATAAGGTCATTTTAATGACATCGTTTATGAAATATGAATTCAAAAATAACAACTGCAATATAATATATATTATTATGATATGCATATAATGTATTTCGGTGACATACCACGGGAGTTAAATTCAAATTATACAACATTACACAAGTAGTTGCTTAAGACTATAGGTTATATAATTTTATCTCTCACAAACGTGATTGTAAAATTATAACTTTTTTTAAAATATACGTTTCGAGATAAGTCTGTTTATTGTTGTTTTCTTTAAAGCGGCAATCATTATTTGATGTAAACTAAAAAGTTGCAATTAAGTATCAATATGATGATGTCAAAGTGCATTTTAATTATTATTTTCGTAGACTAATTTCATTGAATGTTATTCAACCACAAATGATTTAACACAATATTTTATAATGATGATTAGATGTTTACCAATTTACCATTATTATTATTATTATTATGACACAAGACATAATATTGTAAACTACAACATTAAAAAAAAATGTGTGGATTTCAAGTATTTACTAAATCTATCTGTGCTTAAAACCTTCGTAATTCGTTGAATGTATACCATATTTTAATCTTTACAAATAAAACAGAATTAATGTTTTTAAAATATCTAATGGCAAAAACGATTTTTTTTGTTTGTTGTGTTTTAATCGAATTTTTGAATTTCATATTTCTTTATATTATGACAATAACTACAATCTCGATAGAGAAACAAAAACATGTATAAAACACACTAATTAACTCGATAATATTAACTATACTGTGTGCTTGTAAATTGGAATTTTATGAACCACTCGAAAAGTAAATAGCAATCCAGAAAAAAAATTGTAAATTATATAATTTTTTGTTCTATGAATCAAATATCATGTTTTGCTATGTTTTTCAAGTACAATAAAAAAATTATAAGTTATTTATAATTTTATTTATTAAACCATTTTGAGTTGATAATATATAATAATTTTACTGCACTTTATGTATTTGATGCGACTCTGCAACGAGACGTCAACTGGTAGGTCTCGGCCACGGATCATTCATTCGTGTATTATTATAATGATTTGCAGTTTTCGTGATGATGATTCATGCGTCGCCGCTGTACGTATAGAAAAGTTTTATAAAGTTACAACTTGTGTACAGTACTTGTAACAGTGTACACTCATAATAATATCGTACCGATATATATATATATTATAATCGCGTGACTCCGCGATCAAACCGGCTACACCATTAGTCCCGTCTAAATATATACGATTATGCACAGGCTATACAATGAGTATTTTAGGTATATACAGCGTGCCCCAATTAGTGACAAACACAATAATATAATACAAATTGTACAATAATAATCGGATCGAAATACCGCGGAACATGTTATAGTATTATCATGATCCAAATGTGTGTACGTATAATATTGAGTAATTAGTACTTAATAATATTAATTTATTAAAATATCGCATATTGTTATTGTCAGCATCCCACGAAAGAAACGGCGGTATTATATAGAGGTGTCTAGAGACGGATCGACTTTATAGTCGTGCTCGTCGAACATCGCCGACGGACACGTATAATACAAGTACCTACAATACACGAGCTCACGTGCTTAATAATAAAATAATAATATAATATAGCTTTGTGATTTATTACCAACGATATAATATTATGCTTTAATAATAATGATTATCGCTATTATTATTATGTGTCCGACGTCCGTCATTGTTTCACGACGCTCGTTCGTCAATCGGTGGGAACAGCGAAAAAAATAAACAAACAGTCCGTTTCGCGTTTTGTTCGGGGTTTTTTTTTTTTGTCGTCTTACCTGTTCAGAAAACGGAATGGAAAAAAACGACGTCTCAAACGCCGAGAGACGTCTCGGATGACGTACGACATTAAACGACGATAATATGACGACGACGGTCGTGTTGATAGTCCCTCGTTTTTTATACTCCCGTTGATCGATGGCCGACGGTCGAGACATTTTTTATACCTATCAAGGTACTCACATATCAGTGGTACCGATCCCTATATAATATGTACATATATTGTGGTCGCCATATAAGTTATGGGTGGGTGGTGATCGGTTGTTATCTACTCTGAACCCACTACAGGGCATAAACTTAATTTTTGCAGTTACACAGTGCTCTACTGCTCTGTGTAGTCTCAAGATAAGTAATAAACTAATATGGAAGTTCGTACCTATATTAAAATATTTTAAATTTTAATCGATGTTAATATCTTGGATTAAAATATTATTATAGTAATCCATTGAGATTCAGATGATTGAGTATCTACTATCTTAAGTTATGCGTCTCGTCGAGGTATTTATAACGTGACATATATTTAGGTAATAGTTAACCTATATGACTATATAAGTTTAAACAGTTTAATACAAGAACAATACAACTTAAGTAGATAAATATAATTTTATGTTATATTTATTTAACTTTTGACAACGTTTTTTCAAATGATTTAATAAAAGGGTTAAATTCAGTAAGGTCTTGAGGGGGTGTAGTATGTGTTAAAAAATTAGCGGTGATGGTTTACGGACGAGTTATTACTTATTAATAATTGATTTTGGCGCCACTACTGCTACCTACATAATTATTTCTTACCACATCGTGTCATATGGGTACACATTATTTAAATCAATTGGTTCACCCTGTAAAGAGGCAACAGAAATAGCTTTCGCTTTTCCGCCACCGTTTTTGTTTATCTCAAGGGCAGGACGATTTGTCTCCCGCGAACAATGGAGAACATGTTCGCCAGCCTCATTAGCTGCTCATCGCTGCTGGACGGACGGACAAAAGAAAAAGAGATCGTGAAAACCACACATGTGGTGTAGCACAATCACGTATAAAATAAAAAAGATCGCTGCAAAGTTTTCCGTCAAAATTTATGGTTTACCCCAATCCCTCCCTGCCACTGTGACGGGTGAGTTGATTTTTTTTTTTATTCACCCGAACGGAAACTTAACGGATTTATAGTCTCGTCAACCAATCGACTTTTTTTTTAACTACAGTATACAATATACATATATATATAATATTATATAATATTATGTAGTTGCTGCGGCGTGATAACAACCCGGGAAAAATACTAAGCGATACGGAAATACATTTAACAAGACGTTCTGGGATTCTTTTTATTCGAAATGTCTCAACAACTCCCCAGACTATTTCCTTTAGAGTTACGCGTATGTGTATTTATACGTCCAAATCAAATATTGCTCGAACGCCGCATACGGCATGCGTCCCTTTGAAACCGAATGCCATAGGATCCGTGTCAATAGAAATAAAACCGCAACAGAAAAAAAAATAAAACATAATATCAGAAAGCGAAATTGTTTACATGCGATGTAATAATAATATTGTATTACTGTACCTCACGTAAATGGATAAAAAAATCTATGGCGATAAACAACATATAAATAAATGAAACTGTAAATCATAGATCTCTATTATATATTGTAGTACTTCTTGAACCTTACTAGTTTTTTCCTATTGCATACGGCCATTATAATTATAATACGAGTGAAAATTCGTGTACATGTTATAAATATATTTCCAACACACGAAATAAACTGTTTCAAAAAAGGTCAACACCAATTTTTCTTATTATGTACATATTAATATTATTGTTTTTATTAATATTGTCTTCGGCTTACATAACTTTATATTCCATCAAATGTTCATGATAAATACGATGTGCATATGGAAATATGCGAAATGAACGTCAATACGAAAGATGGATATAACTTTAATTATTATTATAGATTGAACTTTTTTAACCCGGGTCCAGATTTTTAAATTGTTTACATATTATAATAATAGTAAATTTGATAAGATTAAAAAATGTAGGCGATTCGTTCATCTAGAAAAAGTTTTTTTGAATAATTGAGAATATTTCGGGGGTTAAGTTTGTAAATACCTAATGAAAAAAATAGATACTTAAGCGTAATTTTAATTTTGAGACCTACTTTTACAAATGTTTTATATCATTTACTAATAAAATAAAAAATAAAATTAGCATAATATTAAAGCATATTTTTTGATGTTCTTGAATTATTTTTACATAAAAAGTAAATTTGTATCACTTGAGAGAATATATTAAGGAGAAATTGTATATTTGTTCAGTGAATATTATCATATTTCAACTTTTGTTGAACTTAACAACCAAGACCATAATTTTATAAAATATGGATTACATTACGAAATTATCATTTATATACTTAACAAAATAAATAAATAAATAAATTATAAACTTTACGTTTATGGTTTTTCAATAGATATGTATTATTTAATCTCCGTTCCCTTGTTCGCTGGAACCGCCGTGTAATTATTTTGAAACAAACCACACGTCATGATTTGGATTTATAGTTACCCCAGCAGAATCCCACACTAAATACTCGATTCTCCGTACATACACTGATTACGGCATATGTATATAGGTAAATAGCACTATAGCAGTAATATGCTAATGGCACTAAGTCGATATTGGAGTATTATTGGAATCATTTGTGAACCGGAGAAACGTTCATTAAACACTGCAAATGAAACAGTTTTATCATCGTCTCTCGTCGTGAAGACGATTCAAGTCAGTTTGTTTCGTGTTTGATGTATGTTAATAATCGTCATACTCGCATAATCGCGATGCGTTAAAAAAGTATTAATGCTATTCCGCAATAATTCACAGAATTTCGATTTCACTTTACCTAATTATTTGTTTAACTATTGTTAAGTCTTCAAAAATATTACGTAGGTAATATTAACGGTGGTAACAACACGCATAACGTCATAATAATAATACATAATTTCCGTGAAAGGGGTTGTTGTTTATAAACCCAAAATAAAAGGCGTTCCACGAGATTTGTGCAAACATCGACGACGCGCCTTTGTTATTATTTCGTTTACACGCGCTATGTTTCAATTATTGTATTATTCGTTGTACGGCGATAAAAACACGAAACCCACTCCTTAACACACACCAAAACTAGCAAACGACGTCGCGGGTCGAGTGTATTATATTATGCGCGAACGTTCCAACGGGTTTACTAGTACGGCACAGTCGGCACACGTAGGAGGAGCCCTTTGGCAGCGTATTTTTATTGTGGAAATAATACGTTGACAATAGGGATGGACTTCTGTGATTCTTCGAATCGTGCGGTTCGACCGATTTCTGAGATATAGGCACACAACAATCGAGTAATATTCAAAATGCACAAAAGTTTCAATATTATTCTCTTCGATTCCGAGAGTCCCCGTCAGTGTTTTTGCATGGTTTTACGATTTTCTTGGAATTTATCCCGCCTAAGTGTATAAAAATAATATGTCACGAGACTCATAACAGTCGTAACGTGCAACAACTACAACAGACGTCTAATAATATTGAATATTGTCCGAATCGTTAATATTGTCGATTGGTTTTTGGAATTATATATATTCGGCATTATTTATACGTCAGAAACCGTAGAAGACGGAAAATTTAAAACGAAAACGCGAGTATTGTATATTTTATATCTCTCTATTCCGATCATCGGAACAGCCTCGTTCTCAGAGATACCCATCCCATAACTAACGCGTTTTATATTCTAGAGATTTGTTATTGACATTGATTGACGCTTTTTTTACATAAATAATAACATATTGATGGTTCTAGACAATTTTAACGATAAGTGATATATTTTTAGTTTAAATTCTATTAGCTAGATAATATATTTATTAAACATTAGTTAATAATTTAATATATATTCTGATTTTTTTTAGAATAAAAATTTTAATAATATTTTTGACTTGCATTATGTATGTACCTATTTGCTTATTCAGTTGTATTTAAAAAAATACCAATTATTCAATTTATCAATTTTGTTATGTGTAATATTTTTTTTAATCTATGAGTATTCATTTATGACTATTAGCGGCTCTTATACTATGGTTGGCCAATGTTTACTATTTTCCATTAGCACGCAAAATAATTCTGAAATTATATCTCTAGATACACAATATCGACAATTCGACAATATTTCAGCAATAAATCACACTGTGCGCGCAAAAATATTGTTGTCATGACTCAAATGTCACAGATCCGTTCATGCCGAATCACTCGACAATGATGATTTACTCATATCTGTCCATTGATCGATGTATATGTATCCGCGGTCACGTCTTCTCTTATTATTATTCACAAACCAGATTGAGTCTACGCGGTATTTTGTGCATTTGGATTACGTCATTTCACCAGAATTCGACTTGGCAACGGTCCATCGTGACAATTTTTGTTTTTTTTTTTAACTCGGGGCAGTCAACTACGCTATATCGAAGAAAATAAGATTAATAAATAATATTTACCGACACGGTTCGAAACGTTTCCGGAACGAGAGATTTCCGGCCATCTATCTAATATTTGTATGTTAATATATTATTATTTTTATTGGCACCGAATTTCAAACGAAACCGATCGCAACAAGCTATAATACTATATTAGCTGGATGCAGTGTAGTACGATAGTCTCGTTGTCTCGTGTAGTCGTCGCGTCGTCTTGAAGAAAACATAACGCACCGGTACACAATATTATTTCTTGTAGTCCCTCGCGCATATTTTATGTATAGATTATATATTATAATAAAATCACGTATTGCATATTAGTATGAAGGTTGTAGGTACATGTATAGGTGAAAATATCCAATTTTTTTTTTAGGGAAGTTTTAATAAATTTATAATATTGATTTATAAAAACACGAGGCGAAGCTACTCAACTCGGCACTTTCTTATTAACTTCCAATCTATATAAATTCATAATTATCGACATAGTATACAGTTATACAGGCTATATACAATATACTAATTTTTGTAATTTTTAAACAAATACAAGCTACGAGAAGTATTATTAAGCAACTATTATTTAGATCAATTGTTACATCATTTACATTCAATATAATATCTATTTAAAATAGGAACAGCTGACAAACAGGTAGGTGGTATATGTGGTACAATATTACATTACATATTATTCACATTTTCTATCGAAAAAATTTAAACACTTGTCATCGGTGTGTTTATATCACCTAACAGATATAAATAATAATGAATCACAAAAACAATATTATAATTAATTTTTTTTATTTTCAATGATTTTTTTGAGATAAAAATGATTTTACTTAAAATTGAGGAGTACTTACTAGTT
Source organism: Rhopalosiphum padi (assembly GCF_020882245.1). NCBI lineage: Eukaryota > Metazoa > Arthropoda > Insecta > Hemiptera > Aphididae > Rhopalosiphum > Rhopalosiphum padi. The sequence continues at coordinate 64,493,935 of NC_083597.1, read as the reverse complement.
AGTTAGTATTGTTTTAAGTCTCATCTGCCTCCTTCTTAATCAATATTAATGTGTGTGTAATATGTGCACAAAATATAATATAATAGTGTGACACAATCTTGTACGCGGCGTAGGTATGACCTAAGACAAGATATTTTTAGAACACGCCCAGACACCAGGCAATTAAAAATAAAAACCGATAATTCACCTTTGACACGCGACTCCGTATTATAATATAACCTCGACATTTCAGTAGTAAGCATGATATCATTAACAGCCCGCAAGGCTATATATTTTTATTTTAGGGAACCAAAATATGTATTTATTTATAATAATTTTAGTCAATACTGAATTCAAATTTTGACATTTGGTTCATTTATGATTTAAAATTGTAAATAATATTTATAATTTTTTTGATAAATGTCTTTCCAGACATTATTTTAACATAACTTCAGCTTTCGTCGCGGTACGAATGTTTTTCGGCACTGCGCGGCTTTTCATACACGTATAATATTATTAAGATATATATACAATTGTTATACATATATTTTGCATTTCGAAACGAGTTTTTCCCCGAAATTTAGCAACGAAATCCGTTTGGCGGCGGCGGCACTCAAGATGTGACGATATTGCCGGTGTCGCGGTTTTATTATAATGTATATTATATTATATAGGTATGTCGTTTATCCGCGTGTGTGGTATAAAGTCTACGGTATATATATATAATATTATATGTTAATATAGGTACACATATATCATATAGTCGCAGGTAGACAACGACGCTGCGTGTTTCGCTTCTCACTCCCATGTATACAAACGGCACATGACTCGCAGAGTGAGAGAGAGTGAGAAAAAAACAGGGTACATAAATTAACGAGGACGAGCGCGTAGACATTGTATATGAGTAATATGTGCGCATGCCACTGCGGCAGTTTAAGCGTAGACACCGTTGTGCAATCAGGTCGAAAAATCCTATTGAATCAAGGTCGGTGAAGGGGTGGACGAGACGCCTCCATGAGAAAGTAAAGATTTCGGTTCCCATTGTCGTCGGTCTTTGAGGTCGAAAAAATCGGAAAAAAATTGTTCACCTCATCGTTTCTGGTCGACCCTGCAGAATGAACACCGCATAAACGTTGTAAAAATACAACATAATAAAAACACAGTACTGTCTATACCTAACATATACGTTTGTACATTCGTGTTAATATTACGCGGCGTGTACATGATCATATTTTGTTGTTTTGGTCGATTAAAAACGTGTTACAATTGAGATGTCGATGTAGACATGTAGTGAATTGTTTGCACAATTGTGACTTATCAAAATATCATCATAATAATATTATTATTATTATGTTATGCTGGGGCATTGTATTATTATTATACGTATACATTATAACATTAAAACATATCTACCTATATATAATATATTATATTATATACAATAATACAAGTGGCGGGTATTATTATACATTCATCGACTCATCATTCAGTAATAACTCCCGACTTTTATATATGCGAAACCGTACATACCTTATATTATAATATGTATTATATTATGTATTATTATATGTATATAGTATATAATATATACACGGCACTTAAACTGTATATAAACCCACTCATGACACACACGCGCAGTGAATCCAAAAGAACAAAATCCATGCTACTACTGTAGCTGCGGGTACATATTATTTATTATTACAGTCGAGAGTATTTTATAGTTGCAATTTCGTGATTACTGTGACACCTCCTTAATAATATACAAGTATATCATTGTATTGTGTACTTGCAGTTACAATGTAATAGTTACATTATTATACACATTTTAAAACATCCATCATTATCCAAGTACTTCATTAAGTCAATCGTCTTGGCATCCGTAACGGCTGTAATTCGTATTAGTAGTAAGTCACCATTTCCACATAAGCTCAACTTAATTTTATTATAACTGATTTCAGCCATTCGTACCAATATTAAAATTGTGTACCCTTTTCACTTGTACGCATAAAGGAGTTTTAAATACATTACATATATACATAAAAAATGTGTATACAGTATACCTCCCTCCCTCCCTCCCCAGAGACAATTTTAAATTCGCCACTGATAAACATATTATCTAATAATTTTTAATTTAGCATATTTATTGATATGCAATATAGGGTAATAATGTAATATATCTTTGCACTGTGATGTTACCTACAACTGTTGTTTAACAATATTTTACCGATAAATTGTTGTTATTTTGCAGATCCAATAAGCCTATCCGTATGTTTCCAATGTTTTGTGTACTATAGGCACGTATTTAATTAATATACGTTTTGAAAAATATAATCGCTCGATTCACTCGTCACATACGTACATAGATAATAATATTAAAGTGTGTCTGATCCATCATGGCTCACATATATATAAAATATAATATGTTGAGTACGACGCAGCGTTACGCAACAAAGACGACAGTTATTGAAATCATCTCGAATTTTTTTCATCACATTACTTATTATTAATATTATTATTATTTAAAGTTAATGACGCGTTCGATATCGAATGATTGGAAAGTGGGTATATATTCGGTTGTTCTCCCTTTAACACGATATTTTTATTCACCGGAACATCTGTGCGTATGTAACTGGTTTTGATGGAATGGCATGGAAAAAAACCAATCCATGCGTTTGCGCTGCGTGTATCGCTGCAATTCTGTGTCAAGTCCAATAATTATTATCATTGGAGACGTTGATCGATCTGGGGGAGGGGAGTGTCCCATTGTTCGGAAATACTGTTGGCGGTATAGTATTTCGGTTTTTCGTCGACATTTGTCACGGACACAATACCCTCCACGCTAACACACTACACATCGTCGCCGTCGAAATTTTGCCGGTTTAACTGGTTTACCCCCACAATAACAATATAATAATATGTACATGTATTTATGCGATATGCCCTCCACAGTGTTTCTGTGTCTCTACCTCCCTGCCACCCAATGGCTTGCACGGTCGTCGCGCTCGGCTCTCTCGTTTCCGAATAATGACGTTTTCGATTCAACAAGCTAAACGTTTCTATTATCGACCGGGTAGAGTCCCGCTGTGCAAAGGCCCACTGCTGCGGGCACAGGGTGTCCTAATGTCGGAATTATTAATGACGCCCCGAGTGCGTGCGTGTATACATATTATATTGTATACACTACCTGCGTAAACCTAAATATAATATTATACCAGTTACACACATATATATATATTATATACAATCGTACCTCACGTCCTTACCAATACATATTATATATTTATATGTGTGCTGTGTTTGCCGACTTCACCTGGCCGCGCCACCACCACCACCGGGTGCTGCAATAATTTTCTGCGTCTCCCCCTCACCACCGTCAAAACCGTGTCGCGTATTACAAAAGCCGCGTTATTAATAATCGCCGTATATCCTATTGTAAACCCTGCGCTTCACCGCGCCGCTTCAGTTAATACCTATCTATCTACCTACCTATATAAATACATATTATATTATACATTATATAGAGACATACCTATATATGTGTATGCGGTGCCCACCGACCGTCAGCAGTTCCTGCTACCACTGCCGCTGTAGTGCTGGTTGCGAACAAGTCGTCCACAAGAATGCACACGCCAAAAAAATAAATAAAGTACTTAAAACACTAGACGTCGTGGTGTGTAATATTATACGTAGCGGTGCGGGTATAATAATACGCGCGATATGCTGGCCCGTCAAGCGGGAAGGGGTCGCGGAAAGACTCGACAACGGATATCGTACAATATGATGATATTGTGTTACCGCGGTCGTGCCGGTCGCATACGACTATACCTACGAGTATCAATACAAGTTTACCGTGTCGTCAAAAATAATAACGTATACAAACCGACGCCGCGGTTTCGGGCTTTTCTATTATTATAGAAATTATGTACTATTTTTTTGTAGTCGGTCGGTTTCGGGGACAGTGCAATGATATGCAACTCTATATTATTCAGTAATAATAGTCTCAGGCCACGACGTAATATTATATCTCATTCGGGTCACATCACTACTACTCTGCTCACATCAACAAAAAAAGTTGCGGACACACAAAAAAAATTTCAAGCGAAGAAAAAATTGAAAGAATAAACATATATCTACTTAAATACCGACGCGATAAGTACGTTGAACTTGTACACATTTTTTCGTCTATATTTATGTATATATGTACACCTATATATATATACACAACGCACGCCTGTACCTACACCTATTTAAACGTCTCCACGGAATATGTACATTGTACATATATATTATATATGCATTTGTGAATTAGAATTAACCATTGTGTGGTAATGTATAATATGTAATATTTTTGTTTCGTTCGACGACTGCTGCAGCTGCTGAGCTGCACCGGACAATATGTTTTCGTCGACACCCGATCGCTACCGATACACGTACTTATATAATATATGTAGGTACTACATCCCAATTCCGATATATTATTTCGTTTTTCGTATCGCGGTGTACACAATATTATTATAATAATGTGTTCACTTGCCGTTGTAGTTTTTATATTTCTATCACTACTACAGGCTATATTTACGTATTTTACAGTCGGGTATTTCGTCACTGTTCAGTTGCAGTGTTGCAGTGGGCTGCACACGACGACGGGTGGGAATAGTGAACCCAAAGTATGTGCGCGCTCGCTTATCTGTGTGTGTGTGTGTGTGTGTGTGTTTGTATTACAGAGCCAAAGAGTGAGAGAGGACAAAAAAAACTATACGTATATATTGTATACATAGTGTGCTTATAGAAGCCTCGTACTCGCCTATATAGATTTGGTGCGTCGTACGAACAACAAGTGTGTTTGTATATGATTTTACGTGGCGCGAGAGTGTATAATATAGAGTTCTGTGGAAAACGCGACGTCATTCGGCGGTCGAATTTGAGTTTAGACAAATGACCAAAATGCATATCTTGTTTGTGAAGTGTTAATACAGTAGTACAGTGTTCATTATAATATTATATTTTTATTACGCTATATAACGAACGACGGTTATATTATTATACATACATGTTTACTGTCAGACAAAATCGTCGGGAGCTTTCTATAACGAGCTTCTATGCTCCTCTTCGCAGCACTACAAGTAAGGAGAATAAAGTTTTTTTAAGTTTTTGTGTCAAACTTTTTCTTTTCGTTTACACTTTATGAAGAGATTACTGTTCACAATCGATCTGATTTGATCACTTTTCTGATTCGTTTTAAATTTTAATACGCTTTTTATCTTATTCACAAAACAATTGACTTTTCTGAGTGTAGTTTGAAAAATTCCCTATGTACATTAAATGTTTTATTATTTAAGTCATATCGGTGGTATCAGAAAAGCATAATAATCAAACGATGATTGTCGCGAATATTTTTTTTTTCCAGCATCTCGAGCAGTGCTCGAATTGGGAGGGGGTGTATATGGGGACAGAGCACAACTACTATTTTTTTATTTTTTTTACGTACCCCAACTAGATTTTTTTACTGAAACGGGTGGACAGCTCAAACTTATGTCCAAAATAATTTTTATTAAAATGTGGATTTAAATTTACATCAATTATACAACGAATTTTACAATTTTTAATATAAAAAACAATATAATTATTAATTTTGTTATCTATTTAGTATATTGAATAAATTATGTATTTTGATTATTCTTATTATTTTATTTTCTACTGTAACATATAGGACGTAGGTATTACTATCAAAATATATTATACTTTGAATTTAAACATCTATATAGCTGAAAAGTGGTGTTCAAAATATATAAGTAAGGTTGGTAAGGGAGTGTGGGGGCAAAGCTTGCCATGGGTCTGTGTTAAGTAATTATGCATTTGGAACGCAGTTTTTAAATCGTTGGATTGAGTTCCTCTACTTAATTTCTCCAAATTCGAGCACTGATCTCGAGAATAGCCGTAAAAATTATATTTTAAGTCTTAGCGGCAACAGAGTTAAAGTTAAAAAATAATTTTTATATATTTTCATTAAATAAATGCACCAATAATATTCACTGTTGCTATATACTTGACAGTAGATAAAAAAATAGAAATTTAGTACTATAGCTAGGACCTATCTTTAATTAAACAATAGTATTTTTTTTAAATATTTCTGATAGTAAATTTGATTCTGAAAAAAAATATTACTTTTTAATACTTTTTAACTGACCACAAGCCGCCATTTTAATTATAACGAAACGACAGCATGAAATAATTAAGATCATAATATTATTGTAATGTCTCTGTCTCTACTATTTGTTAAATCCACGATTATCTATACAATCTACTATAAATTATAATAGCACTATATTATTATGGTATGATAGATTTTAGTAGAATTATTTATTTTCTACGATATACAGCCGTCGGTAACACAACAATAAAAATATAATAAATTGTGACCGTCGATCGGCACAACGCATCATAAAAAGGCTCAAATTTCACACCACGCCGCCAGTGTAATGGGACAACCTGCCTATAGTAGTAATATCTTATTATATAATACACCTATAATACAAATGGTTTATCGTCACTTCGTATAGCGACACGATTCCATATCGGAGATCAAAAATATCGAAGTTCGAAATCCTACTGAACGCGAAACAATCTGACGTGTCTATAATAATAATAATAATAATAATAATTTATTGTACGCGTTAACAAACTACAACGATGCAGAGAAATTTGGCTTGTTTTTAATTAACGGTGCGAAAAAAAACGGACAGATACGACCAGTCCACCCCGTTCGCGATTGTCGTCGTCGTGAATGGTGTGGCGGGACGCTATTATAATAATTAAACGGCGGCCGACGGTTTTGCTAAAGTTTAACGCTCTCCCCTTGCCACAACACCACTCCACCATAACGCAGCCGCTTCCCCCAGCGCGCTCAGAAAGACAGAGATCGCTATAATATTATGTAGCTCTGCACACTCTCACACGCACGTATACCCTTCGCCCCTTCGCCCACTACTACTTAGTGGAACCAGTTGTGTTACCTACCGAGAATAGAATATTATTACTATATGTACAATATATATACACTCGCGTATATCATTACATACATATATATAACCGTACGTTTATGTGTTTGGATAATAAATAAATATATATACATGTGTGTGTGTAATATATTATATATGTAGGTACGTACGGAGAATACATTGTGAAAGGGGTGTGGTGGGGGATGGGTAAACTACGCTGTTATATTTATACTCACACACATACACACACATATTATTATATATACATAAGAATAAAACGCAGTTACTGCAGAGCATTGCTCGCACACATGCACACACATACACACGAGCACACGACTGCGTACGAACACATACAGATCATCTGCGGGCTTTGAACCCGCGAGGTGTACCCGCGTGCTCTGCTCGTGTACACCACCAATCTCTATACTATATTATAATAAATACCTAATACATATATTTATATATATATATATTATATATTATGTCCTTTGTTCATACGTCGCCCATGATGTTATACCGTTTTGACGTCGTCGTCGTCGTTGGTCGCGATCGCAGATGGCACAGTGTTATTACGTTCTGCGTATTAACGTCGAGTGCGCATAAATGCATTATTATAATATTATTGTTTTTTTATTTCGGGGGCGGCTAGGAAAACCGGTCTTTATGGCGGGGGAGCGATTTTCGAGGGTTTTCCTCTGTGCAGCGGAGCTGTGGGAGCTGCGCGTGGGTCAGCTGAAGTTGGAGGGTCAAGTGGTATCTCCGGCAATACACGCGGGCTCAGCGGGGTGAGAGGAGCACATCACCCTGTGACCGTTTTCTTTGGGTGTTTGCACAATAGTGTAATCCGATATTATATAATATTGTAATATGTTTATGTCGAGGTCAAAGGGACGTGAGAAACGAAACGTTTCGTCGCGGCCGTGTGCACATTATTTTAAGCAGCAGTCGTATTATATACATGGCTAGCTCTTCGCTCGCACAACGTCTAAAGAAAGGGCGCGACCGGGATACAAATATTTTTCGCCAACCAGCTTGGATTTTAAATTTTATAAATTCTATTCATTCTATTTCATGTATTATAATGAACTCTAAATGCACGCGCATAATATGTCCAACGACGGTTTTTGATGTGGGGTTATATAGCACCTTCACCATTCGCACTTAAGACTTCGAAAATCTAAAAAATATTCTTAATTCAAAGGTGTATAAAATAATATAGGTATACCTAATAATTTAAGATAGAACCATTTTCTATAGGTACATTTTTTTATCAAGTGTTCGAAAATTTCAAAATACTAAATAAAGTGCACAAGTCTGGACGTGTTTTTTCACGTAATAATACGCATGTAACTGTGTAATATTTCAGTACATTATATACATATATTTAATTGACCTCGGTGTTACGCGAACTAGTTCATGAGATTTGTAAATTAAATTATTAATTCGTTTGTTTGTTTTGTTTCTTTTTTAATTGAACTTGAACTATATATTTTTATATTTAATCTATACATATACTGTTGTTATATACATTAATATTATAATGGCTCATAACAATATAATCTTCATTGGTATGCAATATTAATGCTAACTGTAACCTGTAAGGTTTCTGTCAATCACCTTGTTGAATAGGTTTATGTTATGTATAATATTAGACTATAGTCACTTGTCAACACTTTTAATTTTGTTATCTACCGCCTATATGGCTATATTCGTCGTGATTAAAATAAAAATAATAAATGTTCTTTTCTCCTAACTAAATTGACAAACTTGATCCCATTATTCATTTTATATTGTATCCAAGAGCGTTCGCTATCACAGATCAAACCAATTGACGAAATACCTAAAGGTATGTGGTTCTCTTTTTATATCTCGGGTAAACATCAATATTGTTACGTTGTTACATATCCTTAATTTAATGCATATATTATGCATAGTATGGTGCTCGTTACGTTAACTGTATATATAAAACTATTATAATATAAACGATTGGTTATCGGTTTATTTTGGACGTATGACAAGTGCCAATTAACCTTGAACTACTTTGTACATTGAACTTTGATAGGTTATTGGTTAAGTGTAGTGTATACTATACTTAATTTCCAATCCATTTATTTTTTATCCCAAAAGTTTCTTCGTCAAACAATTTTGAAATGAACAATAGCTCCGTGTGATGTGCAGTATTAAAACAGAAATATATATATACATCATGTCATATTATTGGTATGGCGTAGTGTTGATAATACTATTAAGTATTAATACTATAAACTTTTAATACAAATATTATGTCAAATAATGAAAGTAGTTTGTAAAACATTTTTATTTTCATTTTGTTCTGAGGGAAAAGAGATTGAAAATGAGTAGTATACGTTTTCTTTTCGTAGTATTTTTTATGTTAAAACCATTTAAAATGTGAAAAAAAATGTGTAAAATACACCCTTGTGTTGAGGGAAATCTGTTTATCCCCCGTGGATTTTTTTTCTATCTCAAATATATTCTGACAAATCAATGGCGTTTGAACCACTGCATGCGCACATTTTCCACGAAACGTATATGTTTATAAGATTAAATGAACCGGATTTAATGACAAAAACGGAATTCCACACCATTAAAAAGCCACGTTATCGTCAACCACTACAGAATATATTAGTTTTAAGCGCATAATGTAGGTCCACTGCTGCAAATATTCGCATTTTTTATACCGAAGATTTCTCACACTGCTGCACTGGTGTTTGTTTGTGTACGCGATCTATACTTCCGGAGCCAAGAGCGAAAGTAAAATCAATTGACCGAGTCGCATACATTTGCATCTATTAACGAAATGAACATTATTATAATCATGTTGTATTATCGAATAAATTCCACTATTCCAGTGAGCGTTTATTTTGTCGTTTTCTTTCGTAATAGATAACGTGTTCAGTCCTGCAGAAAGCAGGTGTTGACGTGCAGGTTAGCTGGTTTTATTTCATATACTACAGTATACATGATGATTTATATTATGCACGACTATTTTGTCGCCACTCTTTGTTTTCTATGTGTTGTGCAATTTATAATAGTATAATATGTGGCGCTTTCCTATAAGTGTATTCGCTCGTCGGATCAGAACCGGCGTGGGCGTCCAGCCAACTGATCAGTGATCTGGTAGGATTCTTCGTATGTGAGTGTTATTCAATGGTTTGGGAGAAAATCGATACTTCTCATCTCGTCAACACAAAATTACGTCGTCTATATCCCGAGAAAAAAAAGAAACTCGACAGACGACGGTTATTCTTCAATACCTATATTGTAATAACGGTCAATCGTTCTGGTCACACGCCTTCGACATTAATTTGCTGAACAACATCTTATAAATTATAATGTATGGTATATCACCACTCACCAGGGTATGGATTTTGACACGCCCGCGTTAAATCGCATTAAAACCGATATTCTTTTTATACGATCTTCTGAACCCGAAATCGTCATTCGTCACCGATAGATCGATTATAATCGAATATTACCGGTTTCTTCTTGAGTCGGACAGTCACATAATATACGCTTTTTTTTATTATTGATTAAGCATACGCCATTTTATGTACTCTGCAGTTTCGTCGTCGTCTGCTGGAACGTACAAAATCATGAATCCAAAAAGGTCGCAACGGAATACCATGTGTTACATATATAATATATATTTTATACGTTGTAAATAAGATATATATTATATTATAGACGTTCTCCCACGTACGGACCAAACCAAAGACCAGACGTAACCCGAACTTCGTCGTGCGGGTACCACACGTGCAGTGTTTTTCGGCCGACATTTCCTCTTTCGGCGACGTATATAATAATATATTATGTATAAGTGTATAACGCTGAAGAAACGCGACACGACGACACGTGTGAAATGCGCACCTCTCAAACGACCCTGTGGCGGTCGAACCTCCCCGTGGCACGCATACGGTTAAGTGAGGACTGGTGTGTCTCTTTGTCTCTGTCTCTCTCTCTTTCCGTCTCTCTAATGACCCACCGAGACACTTAATATTGTGCTATCCGTTTTTTGTTTTTACACTCAACGCGCGCCGAACGAGGACGTATAATATTAATATTATTATGTACACGACGAGAAACCTTGTGTCGCCACGAACTATATACGACGACGACGATGACAACAAAGCCGGTTATTTCCGCCACCGCCGTGTAACACTATACATATATAGAATATTTTATAGAATATTTTCCGGAGTATAACGCATTATGCACTGCACGCGCATCTTTTGGTTGCTAGCCGTAACATTGAAAACGATAATGATTATTATTATTATTTGTACTTCGAAATGGGTACCTTTATTTTATAATAATCAATAACATTATGTCCACTACAGACGGACCGCCACAACCACGTTCCTAAACAATGAACCGACGACAAACCGGACGCGAAGAGCGCGTCCATATCCACTTCCTTAATCTTTACATTGTACGAATTTACGAATTAGGGATAATTTACAATAAACTAAATTACTATATTATGATTGATATGCATCATATTATTATATTAATAAAATTGTATTCAAAATGGGCAATTTCTGGTTTTTTGTTGTGTGCGATTTTTCGTTATACATGCAACACGTGATTAAGATTTTCTTCTGCTGCTGTTTCTTTTCCTCAATTGGTTGTGTCATTCGCGAGAAACAATTTACTTCTGTCTATATATTATAATATGCATTGTGTTCTTCAGAGGTTTTTAATCCACACACCGACAGACACGTTTTTCTCGCACTACTGCTCAAAATCGAAATTATTACCATTTTTTTTTTCATTATATATTAAACTAATGTAGCATAATAATAATCGATAACAGAGATTTTTGCGCATACATGATAATATATTAATATACGTCGTGTGTCGTGTAATATATTATGTATACTGAGTACTGACCGTCGATAATATAACGATAAACACCGTGAAAAATATGATAATACTGTGACAGTAATTATAATAGTGGGCTAATTTATTGTGTTGTACACCCGACTACCCGAAAGCCTAAATGTAATGTATAATAATTTTAATAATAACTTTTGTCGTTCGATAAGAAAAAGTAAAGCAACCGAATATAATTCACTTTATTAATTATTATATTTGCACGGTCGTTGTTTTCATTCATTATAATTATTATTTCATTAAATTGACAAACTAAATTGAGTAGCAAACATTAATATATTTCTTGTGCAGTGCAAAAGCTTATCTACGTAAAACTATGATGATATTTTTAAATCAAATTTAATATTATATACGGTTATATGTACGAGTATGTGTGCAGTGTGTGTATTTATGATTTCCGTTTACCGCAAAGTCCGTCTTTGGTCATATAAAAAAGGTGGCGGTAGATAGTGATAAATTAATGACTCGTTGAATTGTTTTTCCGAAGAAGATTTAAGTCCTCTAGTCTATACGCGGTATATAGTGTCACTGGTGGGGGAATGATTTATCGCGCGGGAAAAGAAACGTTTCCGAATGTACACCGCTCGCGGCATACTATATCTACTGCACGGCGAGACACCAAAGTATTAAAAACTTCTTGGTCTCGACTTTTTCTCCGGTTAAATCGGCGAACAGCAGTGTCGGTGAGGTGAGTATCGGCGGAGGATGCAAAGTGTAACAAAATCGTAAATCCCATCGGTGCGGAACGAAAAGTCGCTCTCAGTCTCCCGAGCTTTATTCGTCGTATACTGTGTATAATATATATTATTCAATTATTGTAATTGGCAAGCATTCTCACGTGTACATATTAGATATTATGCTGCACACGATTGATGTCCGGAAGATAGGCATGGAAAGGGGATCGGAGGGGTACAAGTAATAGTACGCAAAGAGAGGTTTTATTATTATTATTTTTTTTTTTAATTAGAATCGTTAAACATTACTCTGACGGTCGGTTCGTGCCAATAAACCACGTTCTCTCTCCGCTTTCTGCGGCAGTAGTTATTTCAATATATCAAAACATGCAACAAATGCGAACCATTTAGATTTATATTATAATATTATTATTGTTGTTGTCGCGCCGCCGCCAACGCCGCTCTATTGTCTCGATATTTCTCCATATATTATCATTGTTATTACTATACTATCATCATTATAATTATTGTACAAGTTTTATTGTTTACACAATGTGTGTTCTTCGGAGTTTTAATTACGACAGTAATAATGTAATAATAATATATTATCGTGTAATATAAAATATAAATAGTATATAATCATATTATATAAAGTTGTATTTGTTTATCGTTACTATTATTTTTTATTGTAAATTGTCCGGATGTTTATGACTTGGCGTGTCATCGATGGCGTCGACGACGACGACGACGATGACAACGACGTATGTGCTCTGAGCGAATCGTAGGTATATAATATAATATTATTGTCACGAAAATATTCTTTCTCCGACTCTTTCCGGTTTACGTTGCGTACATTTTATTCAACATGATAATATTTGTACGTGTACAAACACGGCAATTATATTGTTTATGTGTATTACAATAATAGTGTAGTAGGTACTATATCTTATTTTTTGTATACTAAAAAGTTACTATGGCAGCGTACGCGCGTTCAATGTTCATTCGTCATCCTCGTTCTTTCGTTTCTTTTCCATATATTATTATAATTTATTAAACAATATGTGTGCTTTTCATATTATTTGTCATCGTGTTATTTCACGAAAGTACTTATGTGGCTATGTATTATAATTTATAATATTGCTTTGTTATACAATAGTATCATTAGCGCTGGTTCTTTTTGTACCGTACGTGTAGGTATCTGCATACGTTTTTATTACTTCTTTTCGGTAGTAACTTTTTAGACCAAACCTGTACAAATATTACAAACTCGGTGAAACACTATAATAACATGCGTGTATAAAATGCCTTTTGAAACGTTCTAGACGGTATTAAATATTAATCATTAGATATTATCGATAAGTTCGTGTTTATCCGTCTTATGGCACAGAAATAGAAATACTTTTATTCCACGTATTATAATATCATGTTTACAACAGTGTACAAATTATAGACTCTTGTTCTGTAATGATAATATGTATGTACACTCCCGTAGTCGCGTATGCACTCGATATTACTTACTCGTTCGATAAAAGTTGAAATGTCAAATGAATAACAAATATTTACATAATATTTATTTTACAAACACGGAAAATAAACCTAAATAACATCCAGATAACATGCAGAAATAACATAAATCAATGTATAAGTATAACTAACAGCAGTGTATTTAGTATTAACTAACTGTTTAATCTCATTTTTAGACAAAACAAAATACTTTTAATAATATAAATATAATATTAAATATTTAAATATGTAAATAATTGTTGTGAATCCAAAATAAAATATTTTACAGTATAAAAAATAATCGTGTGATCTATATTGTAAATTACAAGCATAATATTATCTATTAAAATTATTAAAATTTTGTTTCAAATAAACACTTGGATAATATCGTAGGAATTTTATTTTATTAAGACCCGCAAAGACCAAATGTGAAAAATATTACTCGTTCTCACGACTGCAGCGCCGCTGTAAGTCTGCTTAACAATACTTTACCAGTGCGGTGTAATGATGGATAGTCAACTAAAGTGTGTAAATTGCATGTACAGACGATTACCTATCCCAAACGTGGATACAGAACATATTTCCCTCTCCACATATTGCATACTATTCCAGCTTAAATATAAAAAACAAAAACTGATTTTTTACATATTTTACCAATGTATTCCAATCATACTGACTACCGGGAGGGGTATCGCCTTTTGCCAACTCCCTGATCCGCGCCATTCAACCGAGTTTTCGAATACTTTGAGACCGTTAAACTCGTGATGGTGGTGCGTAGTGTAACGGGTGGGCATTTGTTTTCTATTTCGATGGCGTGGAAATGAAAAATAATGAAATTACGTCGCGTAATCAATGGCCGGTCAAGCGCGGTCGGATGGTTTGTTGGAGCGTTGCGGCGTCGGCGGACGGCGGTTGCAACGGGTGCCGGTGGGGGACGGCGAGAGAAGAAAACGCGTGTCCCGGTAGAGCGCGCTGCTGGTGGCGCGTAGCCGGCGCGCACTCGGTCCCATCACCTGGGCTACCGGGTCGCCGCCGTCACCACCGCGCCACGGCAGACGATCACGCAGTTTAGTTGATCGGCCGGTTCCCATACCGTCATTCATGCAGACGTCGCTTACGTGCGCGAGCCGGTTCAAAAAAAAAAAAAAAAATTCACGTTTATGTTTTGTTGTAAAGTAGATGGAAATAATAAGTTTTAATTTTTTTTAATTTTTAAATTCCGTATGTGTGTGTTAGTCCGCTGTTAAGTTTTTTTCTCATTATTATTGATTTTTTTTTTTTATTTTCCTCGTGATTTAAGAACAAAAAAAAATGAAATAAAAAATGTTCAAGTGAAACAAAAACGAATGGAAAAAAAAGGAAATTTTCAGTAATAACAAAATCGTCACGACCGCACGCGCGTGTGTGCAACAGTATAGTTGTTATATTTTGTTTATTATCAAATAATTTTTCCTCGCTCGTTTGTTTGTTTGTTTTATTATTATTATATTTTTATTTTATAAGTGTTAAGTGTTATTATTATTATTACGTTTTTTTTAATCATTCGTTGAAGATCCGCAAGTGTGTTCGTTTCCGATCGGTGAGAGAAAAAAATACACACAGCAGAATAATAAGAATAACACGCACGCACGCTGTACAATAGCGCACCACAGGACTTTGGTGGTAAGTTTTCGTCGCCATCGTCACCGCCGTTGCAGTCGCGTCGGCCGTACACACTTGCACGCACGCATCTATTCCCATGTTTTTATCGCGCAAACGGAATTTCCTTGTATCCCGCTTAAATTCACGCCGTGCGCGTGTGTGTGTGTATTTTAACGTTAATTTATATATATATATATATATATATTCCGCGCGTGTATAGCGAACGACGTACACAACGATAATGTGACGTGTTATGATATTATATGCCATGTTATATATTTAGCCCGACTAATGTGGAAAAATTTTGTTCGTGTTTCAGAATGGAATTGAGACGACCGAATTGCTGTAATTTGTTGAACAGTGTCAAAGGTAAGAGACGTTTTCACGATAATATTATCATTATTTAGTTAGCTAATATTAGATATTTTTCCACGTTTGATTTCGAGTTAGCGTCCCTTTTAGAATAATAATAACCCTTAAGAGCGTGTTATATTCAACAACTGAAAAAACGTTCTTTCGTAGGTAATTCTTATTGACCACGACGACGAATCTACGGACGGATCTCAACCCTCCCGGTGTGCATTCCACACAAGGTGTATTGTTGTAGGTTTAGGGGGTAGTTTTTAGTCGTTGGCAGGTAAAAATCAGCTGGTCCTTTGTGCACGTTATGTACACGTCCTCCTCCTCCTATTAGGCGACGATAGAGCGACGCAGGGCCCTTGACACGTTACGAACAACACTCGTGGGGTTTTGCGCAGTTGGCCGTCATATTATTATATAGCCATGCCCTTGTATCGCCGCCGAGGAAGTAAATTTATGTTTTAATACCGTAGTTAGTAGTTATTACTTATTAGTAACTCGCGCACACATGCATACAATATCGTAGTCGGACGACGGCGATAGCGAGCACGTTTTGTTATAACTGTGACGGACGTCGGCACATATGATAAAAACAAAAAAAATCAAAATAATGTACACATTTAGAATAAAAAAAAAAAATAATAATAATCTGCAGAATTTCGATAAAACAAATGAAAATATCATATTATGCGTTGTTTTTGAAATAGTATTAATCGTTTCTGTCGAATCCGTTGTTTTTATTCACTTCCCCTCTCTTTCAAATTTTCAAATCGATGATGCAACACATCAAATTGCTGCGCTCGTTCCCCGACTTTTGAGAACTCATCACAAGTACTTAATCTATGTCACCCGTCGACGTTGGGCGTTAAATTTTTTTTTTCTTGAAAAACTAAATTCGTACAACGAAACTCGAAAAATTAAAAAACCCATACACGATCACAACGCCTTCATTCCAGTCACCTCACCCCGCTCTTCTTCGCCGCCATCATATCATTTTCTGAGATGTTAGTTGTAGAGCAGTACAGACGAGTGTGACCCAACCGAGGTCATTCCGACCGAGAGAAAAGCGTAAAGCCTCGTTGTTCTAAAGCGGAGAGGGGAGTACTATGTCGGGGGAGACCGCATGGTGTGGGCGTGAGACACGTGGTCATTGTCTGCCGGCGGCGGCCTTGTTTGAGGGGCGCCGGTATAGAACATAATAATATTATCATTATTAATTATTTAACTTTTACTATTTTAAGTGCTCAACTCGGTCGTGTGTTGTAGAAAAATAAAAACTCGTGTACGACCGGTCGACAACCTTTGAGCGGCGCGCCGATCCGACGGTCGCGTGCGACCAGTTTTTCGTCGAGAACGCTCGCGCGCTTTTTTTTTTCTTTTGTCGTTACAGCGGCGGCGGTGGCTACTGGCAGACGCGACAACATTGCCAGCCGACCGACCGACCGACATGGCCGGCATATGGACGGGGTAGGGGCAAGGCGGCGGCAGTGACGACGGTCGACCGAGGTTCTTTGTTTCGGACGGATGCTCTCCTCTGCCCGCCGACCGTCGTCCCACACCAATTATTGTTACGGTCGACCGGCGCGGAGAGGCTCTCTGCCGCCGCCGACGTCACGGTCCATCTCTGTCGAAGATATACCTTTGTCCTTCCAACAGGTCGACTACCCCACGTTTATATCTATATATCTATACCATACGCGCGGTACAGGTAATAACGATATTATGTATACACCGCGTTAAGTACTGGGTACTCCCACACACCCACACACATTGGTCGTGAGAAAACCGGCGACGTCTTTTCGGTATATGATCGTATTTTTCAAAAGGTAACGAAAATTTACGAGAACCGTCCGTGACGGGAGAAGAAGAGTAGTGTTAAGCAGTAGTAGGGGGCGGACTTTTAATGACCCGCCGCTGGCTCGGAGGTTAGGGTCATAGCGATGTTTTTGTTTTCAAGGACGACTAGACTTTCTCCCGCTGTTGAGTAATGTGCTACGGACGATTTATATACGCGTACATGTCATTATTATTATTTTGTGGGCAATGCATGTGTCATTTTGTAATCATCTCTTTTCGGCGCATTTGTATGATTATATTGTGTGTGTTTCGACCCGACCGAATTCTAATCGAATACACATTTTGTATCGTCAAAATGTATACCGATTTTTATTTTACGTGGTTTTTCGACCGAACCTATAGTTTTGAAGAAAAATCTGCTTCACACATGACTGGTGGTGGTTTTTGGACGTAGTTTATTATCCCAGATATTTTCCCGAGAAATACGTTAAATCGACAACGGTACGAAAGCAATTTGTCGTAATGATTCGTCGTCTTTACTCGTTACATTCGTTTAACAAGCAATAACATAATACATTAGAGAGGTATGCTGCTGCAGTGTAATAGTAGTTAGTTGTAAGTTGTAGAAGTAGTAGCAGCAGTAGTATTAGTTGTTGTACAATAAAGACGTATTGGATTTCTTATTCGAAACACAATCGTGTAATAACGAGTGCGTATTATTTCATCATATCCTTATTCCTTAACGACATTGTATAATATTATCATCGTCGTCGTAGTCCGCCGAGTATACGTTATTATATATTTATTTTTCGTGTAACTTTTTAAATAATCGTATTGTAAATAAGAAAAAGGTACACACATTATATTGAATATATTTTATAATATTATTTTGTAAACTTCTTTACTCGAGGTGGCCCTGGTTACGGCCGTGTGCGTGTGTAATAAATAGAGCGACAATTACGTGTCGGGGCCACATGTGTGTAATTCGTTGGGTATATTATTCTTTTTCGTGCCTGGAGGGGTGTTCTTGACTAGAGTGACGGAGAGATAAAAAAAACCGAAAAGGAGAGAAAGATTACTACGATAGAGCGCGACGGAGAGTTAATCCAAACACATATTATATTCTTCTTTGGGCCAAAAACCAGCTGGTGCCAAGCGTCAGCTACCGGGTGGTACTCCCGTTTTCCTTCCTTTTATTTATTTATTTTTATTTTACCCATAGCCATATTTATAGACGCACACGGTCGTCGTCTTGTGCATTTTGTACTCTGGCGGCGTAAAACACGTGGTCCGTTTGTGTCGCATGTTTACATTGCAGTCCAAAACACCGTTAATTGGGCTTTTTTATTTTTCCTCCGTCGCGGTCGTCGTGTTATGCGACAGAATTCCTTTCCATTTTGTTTATGAAAATTTAAAACAAAAGCTTCATTCATTGTTTGCTCGACGCTCATGGTTTCTATGCCATATAATAGCCATGAGTTTGTGGTGGTGGTGGCGGCGTCGGTGGTATGACGAGGGGAGATTTAGAACGACTGTGACGACCGTATGGCTCGACCTGTGCTGATGATGGTACGTTTCTGATCGCTGCATTTATTTTCATTATTATTATTATTATCATTATTATACACGTACATAATGTCTGCTAGCGTTCGTGTGTTGAGAACGATGGGGTACAGTGGCACTCACACATAATAATATTATACACATAACATACACACGTGTTGTGTTCGACGGACTACGACGATGTCGTTTCTCTCCGTCTCGTTTTATTGATCCCCTTGCGTCGTCGTCGTCGTCGCAGCAATATATAATAATATGCGACGCGTCTGCACAGAGGACCTGGCTGGCGCGCGCGTTCCCAAAATACCCAAGGGGTTCTCAAAACCCGTTTTTGTTTACATTCGTTTCGATTTCATTGTCGTCGAATATACACGGTAGTAGACATTCGAACTGTTGCTTGTGTTTTTCATTTCATATATTTTATTTAACTATAAAACAACCGATTTTTGAAGAATTAATGCTAATAATTAAAACATAACGTTAAAGACAATTTTTTAGATTTTTTATTGGTGCTCAAGAATAACGATAATAATAATAATATTACATGACATTTCGTACAGATATTTTACCCTTGTGACACTACTATATTCATTACTCAAAACCAGTCGGCCACGCCGGTCTCTGTTGCTGATCCAGATGATCGTCATTAAAACTGGTCGGTAATAAACTCGATCCAACACTCGTAAATGAATCTTCTACGACGTTCGAGTTGTATAATAGTATAATATGCTTTGTTGCAGTAGCAGCAGCAATACCATCGTTTCGGTGAAATATCCAATACACAAAAACGTGGTCAACATTATTGGTTATGTCGTTAGTGTTTGTGAAAATTGTATTTTTTTATTTACGATGTCGTTTGTAT
Organism: Rhopalosiphum padi; assembly: GCF_020882245.1. Lineage (NCBI taxonomy): Eukaryota > Metazoa > Arthropoda > Insecta > Hemiptera > Aphididae > Rhopalosiphum > Rhopalosiphum padi. The sequence goes on along the minus strand of NC_083597.1, from coordinate 64,473,647 downwards.
TGTGTTTAAAAATAAATTTTTTTGTTAGATCGAAAATTTCACTTGTAATAATTCCGTTCGATATTTTTCTTCTTGGAAAAAATGGTTATTGTTTTAACCAATACGAAGATTTATGTCTTATGTTTTTATACTTAAAATTATTAATTAACATTAAATATTTCTAGCGATGATAATGACGTCATGGATGACTCGAAATTGTTTTTTGAACTTTTAATCACATGGTTGCGTGTTTTCTATATAGTTTTTAAATAAAAAAAACTTTATACGACGATGTTTCGTACACTATAATACGCTTAATGCATATTATCGCGATCCTCGGAACCTTCGCGATAACACACGAACGATTTTTCCTTCCGTCGTCGACGTTATCTATTTAAAGCATCTAGCCCGGTACGGCGGTACTTAGGATTCGGACGTTTCGCTTGACCAATTAATCTGGATTACCACCAGACCTGCCCGCCGGATACGTTAAAAGTTATCTCTCGCGTCTACTCTTGTTGGGTTTATTTTGTTTATTTATATACTTTTCCGGCAGGTGACATGCACATATACATACACTCTCTCTCACACACACTAGGTATATATAATATCATTTTAGTAGTTGTAGGTAAGTTTAGTTCTCCCAGTCGAGTTTTCAAACTTTCGTGACAGTGGAGTTTTAAATTTATGCTAATATATTATAGTCCGCTGATGCACATCGCACATGTAATATTATCTAACCCCTCCGCCGCCTCGCCGGTCGTTTACACGCGATTGTTGTTTTCCTTAAGATCGCATGGGCGCGCAAGTGTAAGTCGCTGTGACTCACCGGCGGGCCAACCGAGCGTGTTGTCTCGTTACTTACTCCTACGCGCGTGCGCCCGCTCGTATTAGCAATAGGTACTCGACGGCGTGTGTTGTGTGCAATTACGTAAATTATACTCTACGTAATATTATTATTATTAAATAATGACCGCGTTGGCTTTACAATAAACATAAATAATAATATAATATCTGGTTTATGATTCGCGCTAACCTATTTTGTTTTAATCCTTTCTGTTATAATATTTTATAGTGGTATCCAAAGAAGAATATTTAAATTGTATTTTTTCATAAACTTATCGGGTTTTCTGAAATGCCGTTACGACGAGAATACTTAATAATATCGTTTATTTTTGCTTATGGTACTAATCGTCGTGGATTCCGATCGTGCATTACGACATGCAAACTATGTTTATAAGAATAATATTATATACGCACACGCGTGGTATATTTATCACAATATGTCGAAACTGCAGCTCGTTCGTCGTATTTTTTTTTCACAGACGATCGTGTGCGTTCCACCGTATAGTGAGCTGTGCGCTAGCGCGCCTGTCGGTTTTATTATTATTTCACTGTCGTTCGCATGCGGTCTGTAACAACGAACGGTAGGGCAGCGGGACCACTTTTATTTTTTTCCCGGGCGTTAACCGTCGCGCCGCCGCCCAGGGTAGTGGCCGCCGCAACCAGTATTTCCACTACTTGGCGGCGGGTGTTGTCGTCGTAAAGTAATATCATTATTCAATAATAATTATTGTAATAATGATATTTAAAAAATGAGTTTTCTGTTTGTCGTGCAATAATAATAATAATAATAATGATAATAATTTGCGCCCACGCTGTAAAAGGAGACTCCAGTATTACTATTTCACGCATTATATACTAATAAATATTGCGTAACAATTACGCCGGATTAGGTTTTATTTCAACCTCTCTACGATTTGAAGTTCTTGCGACGAACGCGGTTATGACATTTTGACGATTATTATTATTATTATATTATACTGTTATTGTTGTGGTATTATATGTTATATTATTGGGTGTAGTGCAACTCTCCTCGGTTACACTGTATTTTAATAACCGGACGGAGAGGTAACGACGGTAGTTGAGTAGTGTGTGCCAAAAACAAAAATTGCGCAATCCGTATTATGGCAAATAAAAATTCGCGTTAGACTATGGTTTTGTAGACTTCGAGATATACCGAGAGGATGACTTATAACGAGAACGGCATTTATTTTGCTTCAGATTACGTCATTTTGTCTTGACGACCCCGTTTCTTCGTCGCGTGTGTTCAAAAAAATAATTATTCTTACAACCTCCTCTGCTCACCCCCACCATAAAAAATATATTCGGTAATGGTTTATATAATTTGTTTTGAGAACCAATGCAGCAACAAGCACGTGGCGGAAATACGTTGTCGCGAATACACAATATCGTCAAATTATTATTATTATTATTATTATTATCATCATTTTTATTGTTTCCTTTTATCCATTACACGTCTCATATAAGTTCTATGTCGACGACGACCACCGCCGTCGTTGCAGTGTACATTTTTTGAAATTGACACGAGCTAACAATACTGGACGCGGTCCTAATAACACACAAGTATTTTTTAAAGTGCTCGTTATTTTGATAATGAATATTCGTACAATGTCGTCTTCGGCGATGATTTCTTACGTGGGCAGCTATGTACCGGCAGTAATACCGATGTGGCAGTCATTGAAGAAAAAATTATGGAAATATAATATTATTAATAATAATAATTTAAACGTTTGTATGGATTGTCACGCAGTGCGGTGGATTCGCATAATAATTCGTTATAATACGTCACGCAGAGTAGTCCAATAGTAGGAACGTTTTCGTAACTCGTTCTCGAACGACCCAAATCTTCCGCTCGCGTAATACATTAATCGTATTTGCAATATTATTATATTTTTGCGTGCGCGCGTTTTAATTTCGAAATCGTCGTTGTCGTCATACATACAACAAACTATGGTAGTTTTTTCGTTAACAGTGTACAAATAATCATATCACACACATGACGTATTTCTATTAGTATTTAATTACAATTTTAGGTCATTTGAAAACTACATTTTTGAAAAAATTATATCATTGACCATAGTTTTTATCTTTTTTTTATTCATTTCTTAATAGAATTTTTAATTTCTATTTCTAATAAAAATTGTTTTCAAAAACGTCAATGTTTTTGAAATAATTAATGTTCTTTGATAAAAGAATCACTCACCTGATACGTAATATCATAAGCTGGTAACGCCACGTTGAATAATATAATTTCTAAGACGGCGACAACGATGACGCGAAGATGATGGATTACACGCGATCCGTGAAGGCTGCAGAAGACGCGTGAAGGGTGAACGCGTATTATGGTAGTCATCTTATAGAAAGGAAAAGTCGTTGGGCGGCGGCAAGCAGGTCCGGACCGCATGGTTTTCCGGCCGAAGACCTTGCGCTTCGCGTGACTAATATGCGATTTCCCACTAGTTGCCGCGGCGGCCGGTCGATCGCACCGCCGCGACGTGCACACAACATGTATTGTAGGTACGTGTGTTTTCACGCCGTTGTCGCCTCGACGACGATGACCTTCACGGGCCGGCGGTCGCTTGGCTCTTCGGAAATCTCAAATTTTTTATTTGTTAATTTCGATTTTTTTTCTCTTCCACGAAACGTATAGTGTCGTTGTCGTCATGCCAAGACAAACACACTACACACGTAACACTGTAAATCGTATTTTATTATATCTGGCAGAATCGAAAGACATAATATTATGTCGTGCAGCGCACACGCCCGTCGTCGTCGCCGCCGCACACAATACGTAACCATAGGCGACGACGTGTATTTTGTTAGAAAGTAGTCCGATTGCGCGCGTCTTATTATCATTATTATTCTCATATTATTATTATGTATGTTGTATGTTTAATATTGTGTGCTAGTGCGAGACTTATCTGTGCCAATGGGTCATGTTATGTTGTATTATCATCGTCCGTCGAAGGTTGGTCGCAACATAATAATAATATTATACTTTACACGCAAATTACGACGATGAGGCATATATTGATTATATGGTTGGATAATTCTCGCTCGCGCATTCGGTCGTCCTCCAGTCATCCGAGTTTGTGCTTCCCGGTCGAGTTATCAAAAGTCGCATTTACACCCTGTGTCCTCGTGGTTGATGTAAAACGCGCATCAACAATTAATACGCGATCACGACGACCTCGATCGGTTTTTTTGTGATTTCCACTCCGGCTTTATAATTTTGCACCGTCCTCGCATCCGCCCCGTTTAATCGTACCGTGTGTCATTGAGAGATGACTTTTTTCCCCTCGTTTTTGCACCAAATTTCGCATGGTTTTTCGGACCTTGACATACGACGTCGACGGTCGGCTGACGAGGACACTTGCGATTGTTTAACGGACGCGCGAAATACGTTCGACGCAACCCAGTGACCCAATTCGATCATAATTTCGCACGGATTGACGTATGACGTCCATCCATACTTGAACAAATATAAAGCATTCGGTTTATGTAATAATTTCAGTCATAAACGTTAATTACCTGTACTTTCCTAAAGTCGGTAAAATATATCTTTTAGTGCGTTATGTTTCTTGGACGTGCGATCGTCGATAATTTACGATGTCTTTTCGTATATACATCTACACGCGAGGCAATAAATAATGTGTGGTTTTCTACTAAAAAGGATATGATACCTTTTTACTATGCGTTACTTATATTTTTATGTACGCTTTTGTCCGTGTTATGTCACCGGTTTATGTGTGGTGTATGTATGTGTGTTGTGTAACATCATAATAATATGTATATCAGACCGGATCTAAACCCCATTTATCGTGCGTATATAGTACTTTCTCCCACCACGCTGCGATACACGCGTGTGATTTGTCCCTCTTTGGCGTCTTTAACGCGTGTGCACTTAAGTTGTTGTTATTATAGTTTTAATATTATTAGTATCATAGTAGGGGTGCAGTTTTAAAACGCAAGCAAGCTTCAGGCTGTAATCATCGGGACGCCGGTCACTGCACATAATAATAAATATAATAAAATACACACACCACACATCGACGACCCAAATCGCATTTTCTATGTTATTATTATTATTATTATTTTGTGACCAAACATCGTGTATATCGGCCGACGCCCTGAAACCGTTTTTTTGAAGTTTGCTTGCCGCCTTTCACTGCGCGAAACCCAACAAAAGACCGACGATCGAGCAGGTGACTGTTATGCTCGCCCGACCACCACAGCCGCCGCCAGGTGCTCCGGCACCCGCTGCCGACAAAAGACTTGCGTGCCGTGTTTTTTCCGTACAATTACCGCGTTGTTGTTTTGGCAGCGGTTTTCGTATGTCGTATTCTCAATTTGGCGCCACGGTGGAACAAAAGAAAAAAAGGTTTTTATCCTTCTCTTTTTCCCTTCGCTCAATAAACGTTGTTTCTTCGACGCACTTTCTCTAATGTGCTATGAAAATGTGTATCGCACTCGAATATTGTTAATATTATAATAATATGTAAAGGCTCCCTTTCCACCCACTCTGTCATCGGCGTTATTTTTTTCACGTAATGATGATTATCATGTATTGTGTCGTTTACCAAGCGGATTATGCAAGAGACGAAATATAACGAATTATATTAAATATAGTATTGTAACGTTTTTGCCAACGTTTCGTCTTAATAACTCGCCTCCACAGCCGGTCGTGCGCACGGTATATCGATACAAATAATATATGTATAATGTAATATATTATATATTATACATATATATACTATATATCGATGTAATAGTAATTTACATTCGCACACGGTCTGCACGTACGCCACTATAACTATGACCACGTGTGTGCTGTGTACATGATTCGTCATATCAATAGTTAGTAAACGAAGACCCCCAACCATCGTAAAATGTTATTCAATATTATATGTTCAATATGATGTGATATTGTGTATAATTTAATGGAGGTACCTATGTATGTATATATGTATATTGTATATAAATATATAATATTTATGGCAAAGTTGTATACGCGTAGCCGCCGGCGCAAACGCGATGCGTAAAAACCGGATTAACACCATACTCTCCGTCGTGTATGCGTATGAATTTTCTCATTTTCGACCTACCACAACATTTACGCACGCCAAGGTTAAGGTTCGTATGGAGGTGGTGATCGCTGTTGGTCACACTGTTTTCCGCCGCCACTACCATCGGGAACACCGCGCCTCATGCGTTTCTTTCTTTTTCGATTCAGAATAATTTTTTTTTTATTATTCTAATCATCATAAATGACAGTATGGCACATGGAGTCATGGATATATTATGTTATTATAATGGGGTCGTTATTTAGTTTGGTTTTGGTCGACGCACCTCCAATTGTTTTACAGTACTGAGGTGTGATAGATTTCGAAGGAAACAAAACAAAAATCCGGGTCAAAACTAAAACAAAAATATAATAAAACAAAATGAGAAAATTGATTGTTCGCTATCGGTATCGGTGTTTCTATAGAGGTAATGATCTCAGTACCCGGGTTAATTAGGAGTTTCAACATAATGATAATAGTGAAAAGTTGCTACTCCCTATCGGAGCCTGCAGTCATGGCCCCATAAGATACTACCGCGGTTAGGCTATATTAAATGTATTTTTGTAAAGGTTCTGGTTTTTCAATATTTCTGTACCAATGATGAATCATTTGATTTAAAAAAAAAACCGGAAACATTTTACAAGCGCGTTTACTTGACAACGGTTAAAATATTCAACAAACATTTACCACTGACCGTGTTAGACTTATAATAAAGTCTTGGACAGAGATTGTTCGGAAGAAAAATAGAAGTTTTATTTATTTTAATTAACGTCTTCAATAGGTTTACAATACGTATTGTAATGAATAAAAACAAAAGTTTGCTACAATTTTTATTCTTTCTGATTTTGAAAAATTACTAGATATTTTTTGCCAACTCCCTCCAACAATTCTGGTTGTATTTTTTTAGGGGAAACGGGAAGTTTGTTTTTTTTTAGTCGGGAATTGCGGTCGCCGACCCCAGTTGTCCACGCGAGCGCCCGGGCTCAAGGTCCTCCCCCAAGGCGAATCAATAATCCACGCTGTTTGTCCCTGTTGCTTATATACGGATATTACTAACCACATTATAATAAAAAAAATAATATAATAAGGTACTCCACCGAAAATTTGAAGGCTACAAACTGCAGTGATATTTTTGATTTTTATTTATTGGGTAGGTGTATACACTTTAATTGTATTGGGAACCCACATGGTTAAATTTCGAATGTGCCGTTTATCTGCAGGTTAGAATTTTCCAAGAATCGCGCCAGACAACAATAAAAAAAGGCAATAATAAAAAAGAATCAAAGAACAACGAGTTATACAGCTAAATAATAATGTTTGTGGGGATAACCCCGCCCGCCCACGTTTTGTACATTGCAGCTGGACCAGAGGAGCCAAAAGAATATAACGTCTAGACACTCTGCCAAGGTCGATTGTGCATGTGTGTGTATATTTTTTCTTCGTTGTTGTTATAAAATGTATTAAAGAAGCCTTCAGATTTCAGACCACCCGCAGCAAAAAAAAAATTATTTGTCGAAATTTAGAGCGATTGCTAATTATTATTTATTACTGCTCACGTGCCTTAACAGTAGGTCCTTAAGATTTAACATTTTTAAATGTTATTTCGAGGTGAAAAACTTGAATTACCTCGATATTGCACAGCAGGTGTGTTATTTATGATAATATTTCATAAGTACTTAAGATTATTGAAAATCGTAATTAAAGCTTTAGAGCAATGTTCACTATTAACTTCAACATTTTAAATTTAATAATAAAGTCTTGAAAATATTTTGATTGCATTGCTTTATCGTAATTTGCTATTTATACGCATAAACATAATATGTATATTTTGTATGAAATTGAGCTTCTTTTCGTTGTTATATTATGTTCGGTTTCCGGAGAAACGACCATATATGCACACCGTGCATATAATGCCATTGTTTTAGTCTTATGTACTTGTACGAGGGAGCAACAACTAGTTGCCGTGGAAACGAAAGCAATCGACCACTAGTATACTGTTTTTCTCGCCCCCGCATTGCCGCGTCGTATAATAATGCGTTTATTCTCTAACCATTCTCGCCTAACAGAGAAATAATATCATTCGTACGGCTTTTAGTCGGTAAATAAATACAATAATAACAAGTAGATATAGTACAGCAACTCGTGTTTGTAAGAACAACCACGGTATAAGGAGGTTTTTGAAAACCAAAAATTAGCAGTGGAGGGAAAAATAGCAATAAAACCGCTTAATAAAAAAAATCCGCGGGGTGTGGATCCTTTTAAAATATTTTTAGTTAATAAACATGAAAGGATAGGGGGAAAATGCACACAAGGGAACCACCTTTTAGAAGATGGGCCCCCCCGTTGTCACGTTATTTCTCACAAGTCCCGCCATATTATGTGTTTATACGTCGCGTCCTCACCACCATGTAAAAGCGGTCTCATTACCCTACAAATTGTTTGGTTCTCATACACGGTGGTACAAGTTTGTGTATACAGATTTTCTTAGTTGTATAGAAACCCATGTCAGTCATGTGTGTGTCCGAAAAATTATGTTAATCCTTATATAACGTTAATCGACGTATTAACAAAAGCATTTTTTTTTATTTCAACATTTTATTATTTTCTCTCAGGTAGGTGAGCCATTTATATTTTTTTGTCGCCCCTTGACAAACATGTTCAAGCTATTGTTGTGCGGAGTAGAAAAATAACGGCAAAATCAACAAACGGGCCACCTTGAGTGGTGTTCCTCGAGTCTTAAAATTTGCTTTAATAGTTATAATATATTCTCGGGCATCGGGCGTGTCAAGAATTCAATGTTTTCTTTTGGCAAATAAATATCTGAAGTAGATTACCAAATTAAACTGAACTTGAACAAAGATACTTTACCCATATGTATTAGAATAAACATTTTGACCGCTTTCTGTGTAGAATGTACCAAAATATACCCATTTATTTATAAACTCCAAAAGTCCTTTTATAATTACATTAAATACAATAACAAATATATTAAATTATACTACCCATTAATTCATTTTTGTTTCTAGATTTTTTTATTATTATTATTTAATTATGTCTTCCCTTAAATTTAAAATTTCAAGCTAATATTGACTCATAGTCATAGGTGTTTATTATCTTAAATAATTTTGTTTACAAGTTTAAAGATAAAACGTTTGGTATTATTGTAACAACATCAGAAGTTTAACGGTCGGAAATGTTTATGGTTCATTGACCCTTGTGGCGGTGTGTAGTCACGAACTGAGTGTCAACACAAAAGCTATAGGATGCGCGTGCGCTGCATAGTTAGGGCCAGTAGGTGGGTGGACGCAGGTGACGGCAGAGAGGTCAATGGCGGAAGTGTGCGTTTTCTCCCCGTGGAATCGTGCAGATGATGATGCAGCGTCGGTAACCATAGTAACCCCGCACCGGCTATATAGTTATCGTTCGCGATGACTCATAGTTTGAAAATTCAGAAATACACCAAACACATGAGCCTTTTATTATCCATATATTTATATATAATAAAATATAAACAAACAATATGAATTGAAAAATTATGTATATCATTGTTGTTGTTAGTTGTTTTAATTGCGTTATGTGACGAATTGCTCACTAGCGTAATAATAATTATATGGAAAAATATAATATTAATATTATATTCATCGCTTTACGTTATAGTAGTATAACATTTTTATTGACCTGTCTATTTTGATGTGTTATAGATTTAAACCCGTTGGATTAAATGATGGCTTCTCCTACGCCGTCTCTAGATTCGTTATCCGGATTCAACACGTTCGGCCCGGACTACAATAGATCATTGTCATCTAGCCACTCACCAACCGACTCAGATAGCAGCGGTTCGGGCGTGTCCACAGGTGGCAGTGGAACGAGCAACAACACTGGTCCCCGCAAATGCCAGTTGTGCCATGAGATATTCTCAAACCCGCGAGTGCTTCCTTGTCTACACACGTTCTGTCACGCCTGCTTAGAGAATAACCAGGACCAACCGGAGAAAATCACGTGCCCCAACTGTCACCAGGAGTGCATCCTCACAAACCGCGGAATATCCGGACTGTTGCCAGACTTCACCGTGAACGGATCGATCGAAGTGAACCCTGACAAGTTTGCGGGCGTGTGCAAAGGCTGCAAGAATCTCAACACAAACGTAGTAGCATACTGTTACGACTGTCAGCAAACGCTGTGCGCAAACTGCATGATGGCTCACCAATTCATGAATTGTTTCGAAGACCACCGCCTGCACGGTCTGACGTTCGAGAACGGTGACGATACGAAGAACGCGTTCATACCGACCAGCGTGGGTGACCGCGTGGTGTTCTGTTCCCGTCACAAGAACGAGTCGCTCAAATACTTTTGCCGCACGTGCAACGTACCCGTGTGTAAGGAATGTACGCTCAGTGACCATCAGTTCAGCATGCATGACGTGGAGCACCTGAGCGACATTGGGGTCAAGCTGCTGGACATACTCAACGGAACGGTACAGGAGAGCAAGGTCAAGGCGACCGACATCCGCAACATGGTGAAGAACATTGAACACACATCCAACAAATTGCAGGTGCAGTACCACAAAGCACAGAACGAGATCAACGAGACGTTCGCCTTTTACCGGTCCATGCTTGAGGAACGTAAACAGGAGCTACTGAAGGAAGTAGAGAGCGTGTACAGCGCCAAGCAGCTGACGCTAAATGAGGCGTCACAGAAAGGCTTGGAGGTGGTGGACAAGATCTATCAGACTGGCGAGTTTGTTGACCGTCTGACCAAAAACGCCAATGTGGTCGAATGCCTGCTGTTCAAGAAACTTTTGGACTCCAAGCTGCAGTCGCTGATGAGCTACGAACCCGATAACAGCGTACAGAACATATGTGATCTGGAATTCGTGTCCAACTATCAGGCCATACAGGTGGGCGTACGGAACACGTTTGGGTACGTGCGGTCCAGCACCGAACTGGGAGTGATCGGACCAGGCAAACAGCCGCCAATCGCCCGTCCGACAAACGGGTCGTTGATGAACGGAAACTCGGCAATCATCTCCAACGGTTGCATGAACGGTGGTGGTGGTCCCGCGGACCTGCTGCAGCAGCACAACGGGGGAAACTGCACCAACGGTGGAGGCGGCAACGGAGGTATCATCGAACGTCCGTACTCTAACGGGCTGACGTCCACTAGCCCGCTGTCATCCGGCCAGTACGACACCAACAACATATTGTCCAAGCGATTCAATAGTGTAAACAGTTTGGGACCGTTCTCGGCCAGCTCAATTGGTGACTTGAACTTGAACGCCATCGGCAACATGAATGGAATTAACGGCATGGGTGGTGGCAATGGTGGCAACGGTGGTGGCGGCGGCGGTGGTGGTGGTATGAACAGCATCAACCCGTACGAGAAGTGGTCCAATGGCGGCAGTGGTGACATATTCCAGAACGGCAGCGCTGACTTCCCGCTGACCATCGACAATAACGACTCCATACTAGACCTGTCCAGCAAGCTGTTTACTGCGTCTATATTTCCGCCAAAGTCCCAAATCAAACGGCACAAGATGATCTACCACTGCAAGTTCGGCGAGTTCGGCGCTATGGAGGGACAGTTCACTGAGCCCAGTGGCGTTGCAGTGAACGCTCAGAACGACATCATTGTGGCGGACACCAACAACCACCGAATCCAGATATTCGACAAGGAGGGCCGATTCAAGTTCCAGTTTGGCGAGTGTGGCAAACGGGACGGGCAATTGTTGTACCCGAACCGCGTGGCTGTGGTTAAGCCGTCTGGTGACATAATCGTCACAGAGCGGTCGCCTACGCACCAGATCCAGATCTACAATCAGTACGGACAGTTCGTCCGTAAGTTCGGCGCTAACATACTGCAGCACCCGCGCGGCATCACCGTCGACAATAAAGGCCGCATCGTGGTGGTTGAGTGCAAAGTGATGCGTGTCATCATCTTCGACCAGGCTGGCAACGTGCTGGTCAAGTTCGGTTGCTCCAAACACCTGGAGTTCCCCAATGGCGTGGTGGTCAACGACAAACAGGAGATATTCATATCCGACAACCGGGCACACTGCGTCAAGGTATTCAACTACGAGGGCCAGTATCTGCGGCAGATTGGCAGTCAGGGCATCACCAACTATCCGATCGGTGTGGGCATAAATGCCTCGGGGGAGATACTCATCGCCGACAACCACAACAATTTCAATCTGACCATATTCACGCAGGAGGGCCAGCTGGTGTCCGCCCTCGAGTCCAAGGTCAAGCACGCACAGTGCTTCGACGTCGCCCTCATGGACGACGGCTCCGTCGTGCTGGCCAGCAAGGACTATCGGCTGTACATCTACCGTTACATTCAAATACCTCCGATGTTAATGTAGATCTCATTATTAAGCATTCCTAAAAATTAAATTGAATCAAGTCGCCATGAAAAACAAAAAAATGTCAACGGTATTTTTTTTTGTTTTGTAAAAAAAAATCTGTTAACATTTTTTTCTTTTCTTCTCCCCCACCCAAACTAAAAAAAGTTGTTCGCTCTCTTTGTGTCCACTGCTCATCACACATTATTTTGTTATGCAAAAAAAAAATGTCGCAGGTTTGTGCGCGTTTATTATATACATACATATACATATATTATCATTATGTCCTGAGCGTTTAATGCCTGTCAGGAGTACAGTTACATAATTATGTTTTTATTAATTGAGTAAATTATTATTGTTTCATTTTAGCAAATTCACAGTGTAAACCTGTTACATTTTGAGTACTTAAACCCACAAAAAATATATGTCAGTTAAAAAAAAAAAAAAAAAAAAAAAAAACCATCAACATTACATGTTAGTTTTATTATGATTTTTTTTTTTTGTGTTTTTTTACCTCTAACTTTTAACGTTTTTAATATTTTAACTTCGCGGGGTTTTTATTCTTTGGATGTTTTTTTTAAATACATATTTTATTGTAACCAGGTTAGATTGAAATTCTGAGACTTGTAATTTGTAACTTAAGGACTGTTATTTTGTATTATTATTATGTGAATTAATTATTATTAAACATAACTTTTAAAAAGTAGTAGAAGAAAAAAATAATTAGGCTAGCGAGTGTCTTTGTCCTCTTTAGTGCGCGAAACTTACTTATTTTTGTTATTATTTTTGTATTCATTAAAATGTACTGAAATCCCAGGATAGTTTTCTTACCAACATGCCTTTAAACTAAATTAATTTTAATTTTGTTTAATTGTTTTAATTTTAATTTTAATATTTTTGTTATTACATCAAAGTATCTGCTCTGATTTGTTGAAGCGTTCCTTTCCATGGGACTTTGCTAGTCAAATTTCGGATTCCGAGTCTCCTATTTTTTTTTCGCCACTTAATGTACGGATACTCGCACCATATTTTTTTTAACCTGTATTATTTGAGATAAAATACCTACCTAAAAATATATTATTTAAGTTGTTTATCCTTTATTTTTCGTTCATTTCTATATATTCGAACTCAAAAATATTTTAGTACGTGTACAGGTTTACAATATTTTTTGTCCTAATTATACATTTATTATACATAATTACTTATACTAGAATTATAATAATTACTAAATCAATTTTTGTGTAAGTGTGTAATTCTCATATTTTGCGTTGTTATTTTATATTAATAATCAAGCGTTTAAAACGAAATCTTAATTATAAAACGTACAAACAAAAAGTACTAAATCAACAAAAATTTATAATTTTTTAATTGGGAGTAATAATTGTTATAGTGGGATTGCTCACTAGTTTTTGTTTTTCTTTGTCTAAGTAGTTATTGGATATTATTATTGTTGAGTTTAATTTTAGTTAATTTTCATCTTTTTATATATAAAAAAAGTATAATGTGCGGTATTCCATTAGACTTTTTATTCTTAATTGATTTTTTGTACTTTCGTATTCTTATAGTTAAGGATAATAGTGTCTTCACAGTATTTAATTTTTTTCTTAATTTTTTTTTTTTATGCACCAAGAAATAAAATTAATATGATAATGTAGCTTTAATGTAGTGTTTGTGTTTGTGTTTTACGCGTTTATTATTATTATTATTATTATTATTATTATTATTATTATTATTATTTTTTATTATTATTATTATTATTATTATTTTTGCATTTTTAATGATATTTTCGAATTTATTATTATTTATTATTGACGATTATAATATTAATTAATAATGAGGCATTTAGTTAGCTAATAATAGCTTTGTAAACTTGCGCTTGTCTCTCCATTTAAGTTACGTGATTAGTTGCTAAAGTTCGTGTTCTCGATTTGAAAACAAGTTAAAATAGAAAACGTAATAAATAATGTCCTCGTCATCGTAATATAAGTTAAACAATATGAACACTATCAAATATTATTATGTTTATCAATGAATAATAACACATTATATTATTGTCTCCTATAATTATTTTTATACGGCAATGCGCATTTTTTTGTTTTATTTATTTCTTATTATTTATTTTTATTTTTTTTTTTGTTTAAAGATAATTAAAACTTGTTATACATTTTTTTTTAATATAATTTTTATAATACATGATAATTAATTTCGAAAATATATTTCCAAATATTTTATTTTTTTACTTTCCAAGCGATGTCGCTTTCCAATCAGTAACATAATATTACTATATTTGTATTAACGTGTAAGTTCTTCCAAACGTCCTACTAACATTTTTATTACTTCCTCGTGTGTTTTTTACCTATATAAGTTTTTAATGGCCCATACGTACATATACATTCCACAATTATTTTATTTTTCTTATATCTAAGGTTTAAAAAAAAAAAAAGAAAAAAAATATTTCCTCTAGTCAGTGATTTTTTGTGTGTGGTTTTGAATTATTTTTATTTATATTTTCTGTAAGTAGATTTTATTCGCTTGACATTAGATGATATTATTAAGTAAGTATTTCCCTTAATGTTTGTATGATATATTTTATATTTCGGTTTAGTTTTTAATTTTATAAATTTTATTCCGTAGTTATTAGAACGTCGCACACTTACGACATATTTTATAATAATAAATATGGTAATGACATCGGTACGTCGTGCGTGTGTGAAAACAAACAAACCGTGCCTTTTCATATTGGTAATAATCATTCTTAGTAGCGTAAGGTTAGTGTTCGCCCCGCCCGTATTTGTACACTGGTTTCACGTTTCCTATGTATCGTTTATTATATATAATATGTCCATATAGAGTCGTCATTGGAACAGTATACCATTGACATCTACGACGAATGGCTTATATTATATTATAATAGTTGTAATAGTGCATTTATTTTTTATTTTTATCGTATATTATATAATATAATTTATTATTATTATTATAACTATTAATACTATTATTATCATTACTATTATTATTATTATTATTATTATTATTATTATTGATATTTTAGACTTGTAGACAACGTGTATTTTAATAATATTTATAAATATTATTATTTATTACTATTTAATAATGACCGTGCCAACGTAACTTTTATAGCAATAGAATAATAATTATAAAAATATTACGTAGGGAAAAAGAGGAGAAATTTCCCCCCTGTTTAAATTTACTATGTTATTATCATAATTATCATCATCGCCACCGATGACGTGTAAAGTGAATTTTTGTTCGTTTTCATTAATCATCGCTCACCATAAAGATGGGAGCGTTTCCAATTGGTATTGGTAACAGACACTAATATTAAAAATATATAATATAATATAGATTCCCGAACTCCGAACAATTTAATCAGGGTGCGTATTTTTCGACCGTGTTAAGTTTTGTTTGACATAATATTTACGATTGATTATATTTTATATATTTTACTATTTTAGACTACTAATGATAACAAATTACTACTTTCGGTTAATTCTGCTATTCAGTTATATTTTCCCCTCTGCCACTTCTACCAATAATAATATTTAATGTTTTGTTGATTATGTGCCATTATTATTTCTATTATTATTATTATTATTATTATTATTATTGTTGTTGTACCATGATAATTAGTGCGCTTATCCAGCCAAAATCAACGGGCACATGCACAAATTCTGCGCTGTGTTCGCGACAGACGTTTTTCACTTTCCCCTCCCAATGGAAGGTGCCACACACCACCTACCAACTTACTTTTTCGTACGTTTCGACCGTGATATGGATTGGTTCATACGCAGCGTCATCGTAGCATATTATCGCCAACATAATTACTTCGCTATACAATTTTTAGGTATAATGTATTGCATATAATATTTTAAGTCTTTTTTAACCGTATTCATAATAATATAATATAATAATAACAATTTAAAAAAAAAAACCCATGTCAATTATCGTGTAGGAGGTAGCCGTTTCACAACAATGTGTCATTAAATTATATTTTACCACGTTAAAAGTTCGATCTCGAACAATTGCCCTCCTCATCGTTTCACCGCCGATTAATGATCGATTTTTATCAGACACACACTCATAGATAGATCATTACGGTTATTATGATACGTGACGCTTTAACATAATAATGTACTTAATTGAGATCGTCTATACCGATTTCAAAAAAATCGTTTTCTTCTCTTACGTAGGTACTTAGTCAACCATCGTTTGCTTCGCGTTGGGGATAGTTGTCGTGGGGCCAATAATAATATAATGTATTATTAAAATATATACCTTCCCTGTGTATAGGACAAAACATAAATACAATCGTTAAATGTGCTAACAGTATAGTACCTACTATCAGGGCATCTAAATTAATATAATACTTCAAAATAATACATTACTACATTAGAGAGGAAAGATAAATCGATATATTATTATATATTATATATTCTATATTTCGTATTATATACCTATAAATTATAATAATATTTCACCGTCGTTGACGTGTTTATTTTTCTTATCACTTCGTAGTTTAGGGGTGTTGTAGTACCTATATCGTGTCGGCCAAGCTTATGATAATCAAATACGAAAAATCTGTGGCAAAGCACCAAAAAATAAAAACAAAAAAAATTCGAATAAATTAATTATGAATAATAATCTTTAATAAAATATAGCGTTACAATTTTCTGTATAGGTCTTCCCCGGTGTCGGGTCCTCAATACAACGATTTATATTGTATAACGCATGTGCCACATCAGGGTCCAACTCCATCCCATTCGGGTACCTTTACATTATATAATAATATTATATACGCGCATATTATATTATTATGACAATAATTATAATATACCATATGTGCATTTCTATGTTAACATATTTCGTGTCAATTCTTAATGCGTACAATTTTTATTTCTCTATTTTTTTCGTTACCTATTTATTATCATTATCACTACTATCATTATTCATTATTACTATTATTATTATTATTATTATTATTATTATTATTATTATATTTTATAAGATATTATTGTGTTATTATGGTACATACCTATTTAGATGAAAAAAATGTGTCCACAGTATATATACTTACCTAGTCGAAATGATCGTGAAAACCGCTGCTTCAATGGTGGTCGATAGGTATTTGATAATATATATAGGATAAAAACGTATGTCAATTTTATACATATATATATTATGGAAGTTGAATGTAATTTTCTGTTTTTCGCTCACGATTTTAATTTTTTAATCATTTTCAAACAAACGAATCACATTATTACTCTACCACTTGTTAAGAATATAAAATTGAAAAAAAAATAATAATAAATATTGAACGGGTCGATAAAAACAAAATGTCAGTCGGACTCAATATAATAATTATGCATAATATACCTACACCACTTGTTCGTGTAGTCTACTTTATGTAAATATTTTTATACTTTTTTATATATTATCAACAACATTTATAATAGTGCATATAATAACTATCTATATAATATACAATAATACATGTATTTCTATTTGTATGTTTAAATATATAATATATATGTATACGCGCGTGTGTGTGTGTGTGTGTGTGTGTGTGTGCGCGTACATATTATATATATATATATATATATATTTAAGTAGGATTTTAGTGTAATTGTTTAGCATAGTAATATATTAATAATTAATATGATGTTTCACGTAGAATGGTATGCCGTTTGATATTATACCTGTATATTATGTTTTTTTGATAGAACCTTTTCTCTGACGACCATCTAAGCCCTAAGGCAAGAAAGCTCGTACGATGCGTATAGGTCGATAATACTTATAAAAAGACAAGAAACTTATTTAGCTACACTTTATGCATACCCAAATATACTTCTAGTCACATGAATAATTTATTATAGTATATATTATGTGTATGCGATATTTTTTAATGTTTTGTCGCGGCGTGGAGGTCCTCCTCCCCAAAAAAAGCTCGGAAAACGGAAACATACATATTTATGTATTATAGGTACTTGTAAAACATAATATTATACTCTATATGTTACATATCTTGCGGGTGGAATCCACACCTGTAGTGTATTGGTATCCATTTTTTTTAACATTATTGTAATTTTTTTTTGAATTTCTATTTTATAGGTATATCATATTATACAATATCTAGGCTAGCTATTTATTCAATAAGATATTAAGTTTAAAAATAAGGCGCGTTGTTAATATTTTAAGCGCACGTGTACGCTAGTGCATTTTATATATTATTATATTAAGTTATTATTTGTGAAACGTAAACATTAGAAAAACAAATTTGAAAAAAAAAATGAAAATGATACATTTATTATATGATATTATGTAGACTTAAACAAAAACAAAGTTCATATATTGTATCGTAATTAATTTTTAGGTGCCTCACAACTGTTTTATTATGTATAAGCGTTGTTTTTGTTAGGACAATCGTCATTTTTTGTATCCTTCAGACACAACTCTTTCTTGTTCGCGTGGAAGTCTAACTGGGTGTTGTTCAGGAAAACCGATTAATGTATTAATATAATAATAACAGTAAATCAAAAAACGCTATGTCGATGCACAAATAACGAATGTTAAAAAAAATATATATAATAATATTATAATACTAACAATCAATACGATATAATAAAATCAATACTGAATGTTTTACATCGAAACGCACTTGTAGACATTATAATATACGGTAGCGCCAAGAAAAATAAATTAAGAATTTTTTAAATGTTAAAAAAAAGTACTTGAACAAAGACTGATGATGTTGTTTTGGCAAAAAAGTCTATTTTTTCATTAAAACTATTTGAGAATTGTATAAAAGGAGTTAAATAATCGGTATTTGCTTATATTAGTGCTCAGATAATATTTGAACATTTTTGTTGTTGTTGATCAAAAAATAAAATAATAAATATTAAGTTATTGCAAAAAACGTTTTACTACTTGTATAAAAAAAATTTAAAAAATGGGGTTGAAACTACGCTATTAAGGACCAACTGTTTTCTTGAATACCTATTTTTACTTCTCTGTGTTGTAATAGGAGACCATATCTATATATAGTGTATAATCATATATGATTTTATAAATAATTGCTTTATTGTATCCCTCTACTGATTTCCTATATTATGTATTTAATGTATAACCTTCGAAATAGTTTGAACAGTATTATACTCGTATTATACTTATTCGAATAATAATTCAAAGCACAACTGTGAAATCGATGGTCGCCGTTCGCGGCTCAATAAAATATATAATAATATATTAATATAGGTTGTAGTAGAGCTGATCTTATCCGAACACCTAACAAAAAAAAAAAAACAAAAAAAAATTTACAATACAATAAGTACATCATTTGTTTAAATTAAAATATTAATTATTTATTATTATTATTATTATTATTATTATATTATTATGTTGTGTGATTAGTCTTTATAGTTCGTGTACTCAGACATACATTAATTATAAGCGACTTTTTATCAATAATTTTCGTTTGTATGCATGTATACTTAATTTTTAAACAAAAAGTTGTGTTGAAAATAAAAATGTAATAAAAAACAAAAACAAAGAGTTTTGCGTATTTTTACATTTGTTTTTCCTCGTCCTCAATTTATATTTTATTCTATAGTCTATACCTATATTGGCTATATTGTTTTTCTTATAGCTAATGAGTGTTTTAGTTTCAAAGTCTAGTGTGTCCGTGTGTGTGTGTGTACTTTTATACCTAGATATTATATCGTATATACAATTTGAGGTCATGTATATAAAAGTATTGACGACATATAATCCTAAATCGTATAAGAAGCTAAACGAACTTACTCACCACATAAATGTTTTAATGCGGCTGTGCGGTTTATTTTTTCCATTGGTTGTTATTTTATTTAAAATCAATCTCCTGCTGAGTGTTGGTCGGTTTATTCACAGAGTTGTGAATTATTTAGTGGTGATTCTAGCGTATTGCTGGTAGGAAGCGCAGCTGTGCGGGTACCAAAACTTTTTTTAGTACCATTCTATTAAAAATGCAACATTAAACATTTTGTTTAACAATAAAATAAAATTTTCTATATTTGTTAAGAGAATTTTTTTAATTTTTATTTAAATATTTATCGTTTATTACCATAGTTTACAACCTATAGATAGTTGGATTCACATAAATATCACTGTGCGATTTAATAACAATCAGTAGTCTGATTAGTTATAATTTCAACTGTGGTCAAATTGATATAATATGTTAATAGATATATCTATGGTGACAGTGAGTGAATTGTGCATACAATTTTTTTACAGTGAAATCGAAAAAAATGGATGTTATGAGTGTATGAGCAAAGAAAATAGAAAGAATATTGGACGTAAAAAAATCTGGAGCAAAATTGAAGCCAACTTATATAAATTATAAATAAATATAGCCATCCGCATAGGTGCTAATAGGGTGGGGTTTGGAGAGGCTTAGTCCCTTATAGAACTGCTATAGCCCCCCCCCCTCCCAAAAAAAACTAATGATTTAACTACATAGGTAATACATTGGAAAACCGGTATAGAACTGAGCTACCTACAAACTTCAAACACTATTTGCGCCTATGATGGCAATAAATTTGTGTTCTAGAACCTGTTGTAAAGATAGATATAACTAGGTATATGCAATATGCTGCATGTATACATTATATATTATCGTGGAAGTTTAATAGTAAAATTTAAACATCTTAAAATTATTATTATTGATTAAAATTTAAAGGTTAAAATACAATTAGAAAGGGTACGCAAGTACGCTAGAATATTAAAAAAAAAAGATTTACAAAACACTTGAATATCACATAAAAATCTTACCATAATATTTCAAGATGATAGCTTCGTCAGAAATTATATATGGTTCACGTTATCGCAGTGAATACGTGGTGTGGTGAATTATTCCTTATAGAGTTACACGGTGCACACACGGTTTATGATGAATTGTTCTAAAGTAAATTCTTCGCGATCAGGTTTGCATTTATAAAAGTATAAAACACACGAAATGTACAGGGTGCGCGCGCTCGTCAACGTATTCTGATTGGTTGTGGCGTCGACTAAACGAAAACGATCTCATCCAATACGTATCGTTTTCAGCACAGAGGCTACATAATGCATCATTACGATCGTCTTCCGCTGACCGGGTCTGGACAATATCAGATAACTGATACCTAATAATTAATCGACAAACCGATATCGTTCACCTGGGCGCGGCCCGTTTATACCAAAGTCATTTTAGATGTTTTAAAATTAAGTTGGCAATTGTTTTTCAATATATTATTTTGAGTTTCTTTTATCGTTATCCAGAGAAAACCACGAGAAACCAAAACATAATATTTATTACGCAGATTCGAAGTGGTCGAGATCACATAATATATTTCGACCACATGTAAACATTTTTATCAAATTAATGAAATGATGACTATTATGAAGGAATTTCCACATTGTTATAAAAGTTTCTGAGGACAGTGTTATTAATCCAACATTAGGGGCGTGTAAAATTCAACGAGTATTTAATTAACAAATTCGTGTGGATTTCACTTGTATTACTTGTATACGAGTGTTTCACTCATATTTTAATAAAAGCTTTTATTCTGATTCCCTATCAATCATAAGTTGGTTGAATATTATACGCAAACGCAATGATATTCATTCAGAAACTTATCAAAATAAATAGTGTTGAAAAACCCCCCAAAAAAAAGTAAAAAAAAAAAGAAGGATAAACAAGAATACAACGAAAAACGTATACCTATGTTTATATTGCTCTGTCGAAATTAACAGGTATATAAGCGTGAAAAGTAAGTGTTGAAATTTAAAAAAATAACAATTTGAAATAACTTTTAACAAAAATGTTAGTAAAAAATAATGATATAATATTATATTATTAAAAGACCATTGCCAACTTAATTTTAAAACAATTAAAATGGCTTTGGTCTAAACGAGTCCCCCTCGTCCATAGTTTTTGTAGTCAAGAAAAATAAACAATCGGTCATCAAGTTTGACTGTAGGAGTTTTATAGTTTTATAAAAGTATTTTACTATAATATAACATCCCTCTATAACACTTATAATATAATAGTCGCTGACCGCTGTTATAACCGCTTGTTATTTTATTTTTCCAATTTAATCATAAATTATGAATCAACATTTTCCGAACAAAAACCTCATTATTAGGAGGTATTCAATGATTTTTTTTTTTGTGATTTATACATCTTTAACCTTTGGACAATTTCCATGACTACGTATTTCACAACTTAAATCAATGCTTGATTGAAGAAATATTTAAAACAGGAAATACCTACAGGCTACAACTTACTGGTATACAACGACAATAATATTTCACAATATATTTACACAAATAAACTTAATCGTATCTTGTACGATAATTGTCATTTAAATAATAAGGAACTGCTTTGATTCTTAATATTTCAATGAATTATTCAGTTTACATTCAACAATATTTTATACGTATTAGATTCAAGATCACGAATCGATTTTTTTTTTAAATATTTTCAACAGTTAACACTATAAAATACAACTTTTATGTTTTATTTACTTTTTAATAATTCTACTGTACTATATTATCGTCTAATAGATATATTATATAGACAATTAGCCACTAAATTACTATAGGTAATATAATTGAAAATCTAACTAGTTTGTATTTCATGTATTAATGTTTTATATGTATTAATTTAAGTGTAATATATAATAATTAATAGTACATAATAAACCTGATATTTGATTATTTAAATTAATCAATATTCCACATAGATTGATCGTTTTAACCGATTATTATTTGTTTATAAGTATACATCGCCGAATAATCAAAATTCGATTAACTAGGGTGTTGTACTCGCATGTGTTGCTCCATCTTACTAAAGCATAATATATCAAAATAAACTTCAGCAGTTAAATTTTTTTTATTGTTAGCTTTAATATATAAAGTGAATCTACTTATTATGAAACTTAAAGGTAAAAACATTATCTGTGCTCTCGCGTTAGATTTTAATGATATTTTAGTTCTTAAAGAATTTATAAAGTAATATATTAATATTATATTTAAATTTTTTATATACGTTAATTACGTTTGTCACGATTTTACGAGCTTTTTTAGTCCTCAGAAAGAAATTTATTACTATACAAGAAAAAGAACAATTTACTTATTTACCTAAATGTATTTATGGTTATTTATTAGTTTTATTATTTATTTATTTTTCAAATGAAAACGTACTAGGTAACCTACTATTGCTGGTGAGGACTAAGAACGTGAGGTATACTTTGGCAATAACTATTTTTTTATAATTATAATATATAATATAATTTAGTAATATATACAATAGTCATAAACTCATAAAAGACATATAATTAAAATTCGGAAGTCGATATGTTTTTAAATCTTCTTATAGGTAATGCTTACTTATAGCTAAAAACGTGTTTTAATAGCATGTGAATTTAAATAAATAAATTTTATTTTGCATTTTCCGGGCTTTTTTTTTTTACTTTTTGGGTCATTTTTCGAAATTTTTTATTATTTTACTAATTTCCCACTAGTTAAAGAAATAAATGAGTTAATTAAAAACTCATTATTAAATCATATCCTTCATCATTCGTCAAAATAATAACTATATGTATATGTATCTACATTTAATAATTAGTCCAAATGCTTCCCTTCTTATTGTTCTCGTTAACCATTAATGAAATTAGGCAACAACTTAGATATAATATCCAATTTTATGTCATCGAGTAAATCGCTGTTGTCATGTTTCTGTCGTGTTAAGTTGAAAACATATAAGTACATATTTTTATTATTTTTTTGTAACATTTTCGGTGTCACTGGACACTCCCCTTCTTTCAATGACTCAATACTATATGACGTTCTTTACACGTATTATAATTTTTATTTATTGTATTATTACGTATGCATAAATTGTAATGAATTCTTTTAATAAAAATAATAAAAAAAAATGTTAAATACTGAAAATTAAAATATTGGCTTGTGGGCTTGTTTGGCCCACTGTTTATGTTTGAAGAAGAGATTTGAAAAAACATTTTTGAAAATAAATGTCCATCACGTTTAATATTTTAATCAAATCACACCTAAATTTTTTTTCCCGCCACAACCGGTATTGACTAAATGAGATACATGGCTAAAAGCTGTTACCGTTATTTTTAAATTTAGATGTTTTGGGTCAAACAAAAATGAATAAATTAATGTTACATCGATTGAAAAAAAATCAGGATCTTATGGGAGATTATAATGTAAACAGTATTTTAATTTATATTAACGCTAACTTTTAGACGTTCACTGATTTTATTACCAAGTTAAAAACTTCAGGATGTAAGTCATCATATAAATCATAAAATTGTCAAGATTAAAATTGAATCAGTTGCAGTTAATTGCATTGGATATGTAATTAAAAACAAATTGAAGACTGTACTTGAGAAAAATACTGAATTTCAAACGACGTTAGCAATTTTAATGTTGAAGAAGCTTTAAACGAGTCTTTTTCTAATGACTTCAGTGCTGAATATTAGGATCATTTCAAATTTTCTCTAATCACTTCAGACACTCCAGTGAACGTGGGCAGGAATTTTCTAAATACAAACATTTACAATTCGATAAATGGCATTCATTTAATTTTGTAAATAAAAATATACTCTATTAGCATATAAAATGTAATCAATTCGAGTAATTTGTAGGCTTATATAATTTGTATTTTATGAATTAAAAAAAAAAAAAATGTTTTATTTATAAATCTTTACTAATTAATTTTAAACCATTATTTGCATTTTTAAATGTTTTAAGGTCATCAACTTCCGAACTCTATTCATAACCAAGTAGGTAATACTATATTACTATAATAGGTGGTAGGTAACTACTAATATAAAACAAAGGCTATATACTATAGCTGTGTCCCAAAAATAGCTACGAAAAAGGTCTAATCAGAATTTACATCCGGGTTTTTGTACCTATCTTAATCAGTTTCAAACCATTTAATATTTACTATTTTAAATTGTGTCTTTCATACCTATATAATATTATATACTTTTGCGGCCCATTTAATAATTACGACTTCTACATGAATTACTAATAGATATGATGCTATTCATTTAAAGTTCAACGGCATGTTGTACAACAATGTATTTTGAAATGTTTTAGTTTTCATCGATGTTTTGAAAAATATACAATGAGAATACCTATATAAAACTATTAAATACGTACCTATTTAAATAATCATATAGACTAATATAATAGACAAAGAAAAATTCATTAGAAATACTACGGTATAATATTAAAAGAAAACCAAATTGAAAAAATCGAGTTCATTAAAAAACGTCATGTATAATCTAATTATTTTTTTAAACTTAGGTATTTATATGAACCATAGGACAAGTGTACATACTTTTGTGTACTTTATGTGGCTATACTATGTACTCGTATACTATACAGTTTTATTCATTGCAAATTATATGTATGTCTTTTAAGAATTAAAGATATTTATGTAATTGGATATATATATATATGTGTGTGTGTTTTAGTGTTTCAAAGTTTAAAAAAATAATGAGTAAATATATGTTTTCTAAGTTTTGTCTCGGTAAGTGATCTTGCAACGAAACGCGTGCATTAAAAATGTTATAATATATTACAAATAATTTTGAAAAATGACATACTTTATGTATCCATACACATTTAAGGCTCAAAAACATTACTGGGGTGTGTACTTGTATTATGTATTATGTAAGAGGGTTTATAATATAGAAGTATTAAATATTAACTTGTAGTAATAATATTATATATTATATTTATTTATTCGATAAAATAAAATTCTGCAGTTACCACACATGATACATAATATGTGTAAAACAATATAATGGTTTTTATTTTTATATCCACATAACCAAGTAAAAAATACTGAACAGAAATGGTTTCTAAACATTATAACACATAGCTTTCCTTCAAAGTTTTAACTCACATCACACGTATTTTTAGTATTAGGTATATAATTCGTCGATTACTCATAAATTAATTATGATTTATAACTTATAAGTTACAAGTAATTTTTTAAACAAAACTACAAATAAAATATTTTTTATTTAACATTCCTACTAAATTTAATTATCTTGTAGCCTTTTTTAAACTTTAAAATGGCTGGCTAATAATATTTAGGTATATCGTATATCATTGTGGTTTATATAGTTTGTAATCATTATTATAGCTAATTTAACTAATAAACTCGATACCTAACAATTAATATAACATGACCAGTGACTACAAGTGTCGCGAGGTAATATTTTAATAAATATATAAAGGTCGAGTGTCGGTAATTTATCTTGATTGAATAATTTATAAACTTTAACTATTGCATATTGTTTACTACTATTAACAAAGAAAAAATTCAAACATTATAAGAAATATATCTTCATGTTGAATATATTCTAGTGATTTATACATTTTTACAATTTATGAAATAACTGGGAGTAAGTATAGTATAGTGTATTTTACTATACTGCACTAACACTTGTTTTACAATTACAGAAAAACCTATATTATCTATAATCTCAATTTTAAAATGTAAAATTTTGAAATACCCTTTATGTTTAGAATTTTGTTAATCAGTAATAGTACTAATAGTAGGTAATCAATCCAAGAATAATTAAAAGACGAATTCTATTAAAGTTAAACTAACGAAATTAAATTACCTTTATAATATACTATAAACGATGTAATTATTTTTATATTTAATTTATTAAAAATATTACCTATATATTTCAGTAGCATAGTCTGATGTAGGAGTAAAAACTCCTTCCTCGCCGGCTCGCCCCTATTTTTTTTTTTTATAGGCCGTTCTATCGTAGTGTAGTGTACAAAAAGTTCTTCTAATTTATATCATTAATTAATATAATACAAGGTAAATCTTTGATAAATTTGGTATTTGTAATTTATATTTGTAAATAGTTACATTTTTAAGTCATTCGTAACAACATAAATGATACGAATCAGAATTCATTAATGAAAAATAATATTGTTAAGCATGGATTTTAGATAAGAAATAAAAGTTATAAATAATAATGCAGATATCTATGTAAAACAAATTGGTATTCCAACATTGTAAATACACTAAAAACTATGGAGAAAAAAAATGGGTGCCCCTCCCGAATAAAATGTATGTTTGATGTATTTATAAGCAGTGTTACAGGACTTTTAAAATTATAATTTATACATAATAGTTAATGTTGCATGCAGGTAGTTTGTAATGTTTGTATACACAGTATTTACTACCATTTAATACCAACAGTATTTTAAATGTTTTTATGCAACGCCATCAAAGCATATGAATATCTATATAATATAATTTATTATGTTTGTAGAACCATGAACTTCAAATGTTATATTTATTATTTATACATTTATTATAATCAATGGCAGTATAATAATCAAAACTGGATGATGTACTAACCAACATCTTTACGGCAACAGTCTCAGCGATAAGCCGTCCTATAACATTAAAAGTATCAATGGTGTACAAATTCAACCATCTCTTAGATGTGTAATTGATGACGATAGAAATAATCATAATGATGACTTCAGAATTTCAAGAATTTGTTGCTAAAAGCTTATTTAAGGATTTAGAAAGCCGAGTAATTGAAAAAAAAATCAAAAAATTCTAATATTTATCAAATACAATTACTAACAAACATTTGATAGCTTATAAATAATTTCAATGACGTTTAACGTAAAAGCAATGTGGTCGAGTTAGGATATAGATATTGAATATAGATAGTATAAATTATACTTTGTTTGCAGTTAGTACCTATGAATTATAATTGTTATTCGACGAGTTTTTTTATACTGCATGATATTATAATGAACTTATCAGATGATAATTTGTAATAAATAATAATGACAATTTATAATATTAATATTTATTATATTGGTAAGACATATCAATGCTTTTGACGTACATTCGACTATTACTAAAGAAATTAACATTTTAATAATTTAACGATAAAAATTTAAAAAATTATTCGCTAAGAAAATTAACTATAAGTATATCGTACCTATATACCAACACTATGTAATAATAATAGTAATACAATTTTATTTGTTAACATTGAAATTCGTAAGTTAACGCTACTTAACCAAGTCAACTATGTAGAAGTGTATCTATATAATTATATATAAATATATAAATACTTTGAAAACTATGCAAACATAATACGTTTTATATTTCAAATCTACTCGCAAATAATTTAAATGTTAAAAGAGGTATAATAGAGTGATACGTCTTAAAATAATCACTCTGTATATATATAAATATATTGTAAAATTACTAGAATTAATGGTTAAAAAAATATAATTAATTAAGTAAATTAAATTAATTTACCGATTAAAATTTAAAGGAGAGTTAAGAGTTATTATTTTTTGCATGGGTATATAAATATATAATAAACGTAATTAATGTAAAGAGACTTAAACCTGTCCGTCAAATTAATTGTATTGTTCAGCTTATTTTTTTTGTTTATACTAGCTTTGACACGCACACCCACACCCACAGACTAACAAACTAAATCATTAAAATGTGCAGGGAAAACACAACGTTTTCTGAACTCTAGATTCGAGTTGAATAATAACTAAAATTAACGATAGGCAATATTTTTAATAACTAATATTGCTATTATTTTGACTTAGTTACGAATATATAACATATAGTATACATTATGTGTTTCCAGTTTATACACTTTCTGACAGGAGCAGCAGGTTCTTATGATGTAACCTTTCCTAATTTCTTCTAAAAACTTTTTTAAGCTGAAAAATATCAAAAAATTTTATAGTTCTTTTATGGACTTGAATTTTACAAAGGTTGAAGGTAACATTATAGGTATACATTATACATTTTTTTAAAAAAATTTCAAAGTAAGTAGGTAGTATTTTCCGGTAGGTTTTTTAATTCTGAATTAATTATTAAAATTAGAAATAAAATTAAATTGTAAAAAAATATGTTAGAAAATTATGCCCATCGCGGCATTGTAAAATTTTTATTAAAAAAATAATAAATAAATAATTAAAAAGCCCTTAATACTCCTGGTATGTAATTTATCAGTCATCAGTGATGACTCATCACAATTGTGAATTAATATTTATAAATAGACGTATATGACAAGAAAAGTATGACTGGGTAGTTACTAGTTAGTAGGTTATAAGTTATAATTTTACTAAATTATCAGAATAAAAATACTATATTTATGCGTAGGTATATGATCGTACATCACATTTATTTTAATTTGTTATTGGTTTTTTTTTTTATAATATTGTCGTTTGGTAAAAATAATAAATAACAACGGTCATGTCGTTGTGTAGTACCTACTGATGTGTATTACCCATACATGGTTATATATATTATTTATTTATAATATGCAAATTGATTTCATTATATGAAACAATATTGCGCACAATATTATTATTATTTTACGTATATGTGAAACGCTGTGTACAGGACAATATTTATTTATTTTTTATCACAAACCTGAAACCTTACAATATCTTGTCCGACTGTCCGAGCATTGTACGATTTTATTTTAATTTTTAAGTTCTTATAAGAGTACACTTAAATACACGGTTCTCAGTTCTGACATTTGAAGTTAAAAATTAAATTCGTACAACACACAGCTGAAATAGATGCGATATTATGCCGAGTGGTTCCCGATTGAACCACTATCTGTATATATTATATTATATTATATTCTTGTTTGATACGGCCGTCAACCGGAATGAATAGGTATAACAATAATTAACAAAAACAATTTAATTGATTCTATAATTTTTTCTACACACATTGTCGATTGTATTCGTACTACGAGACGATTTAACAAACACGACTATTTCTATGTATTATATTAAAGATTTAAAGCATCATGTAACTATTAATTAGCGATCTAAACGATTTCTTACGTATAAGTTTGACGTTATTTCGAAATATGTGATAAAATGTGTAATAATAAATAACTTGATAATAAATAATAATATAAATAACTTACTATGTAGGTGCATCTTAATATTTTTTACGAAAATTTCCTAGTATAGACAGTAGTGTTATTGTTTATTATAAAATCCAGTTAATATTTTTGTAGACAAATAAATCGTTTCGGAACAGCAATAAAAACAAACCTTTTATGAGTGTACACAATGTTATTATGTTACAATATCTGAAATCTAAACCACGAATTTTTTGTATGTACACTGGATCGTAATTAGCTATGATAAACGCGGATATAAAACAGGTACAACCTATTCATCACGGTGAATGTGATCGTAATTTTTATTTTATTAATGAATACCCTCGAACGAATATTTGATAGATCGTGGACGATTGACGTATTATTGTAGTGGTTAGTAATGTCAGTGTTTATTTTAGTACTTATAATACTGTACAATAACGCGTAATATAATGAAAATTTAGAATAACAACATGGTGTGTATAGATGAGAAAATTAATTGTATGAATAATAGATGGCGGCGATACCGGCACGCTATCTGCCGGTCAATTATGTACGGCAACGCAAGAGACTAGAGAGTGCGTGTGATAAAAACGGCGTTAGACTAGTCATCCAATGAGAATGAGTCATCGCAAACGCTATCAAGACGGAATTCGACGATAAAAAAAAAAAAGTAAAAATAACATTTAAAACAGTAAACATTGCTTTATATGAATTATAAATTTAATTAATAGGCGTTGTCGAATAAATTTTTCCACAAGTCACAAGAATCGCGTTGTTGTGACAACAGACGTTTATCGTTTTCAAGCGGATACTCGTAGTTTCCTTGGAATCATGGCCGCAGTGATGAACAGACCGAAGGTATGTGTTCTGAGATTTTTTAATGATGCCCATTCAATGACACAGAGTATTTTATTTTACAACTTGTGTTACAGGTGGACGAGACCAACAAGTCGACAATGCGCACCCTCAATCTAAACGGACATGTAGGTTTTGACAGCATGCCCGACCAGTTAACGCACAAGTCTGCGCAAAACGGCTTCGTATTCAACATATTGTGCATCGGTGGGTTTGAATAATCTACTATCAAATGGACATTAAAATCTAACACCATTTATTTGTTATGTTTTCAGGTGAAACGGGTCTGGGAAAATCAACACTTATGGATTCTCTATTTAATACCAATTTCGAATCTACCCCGTCCACACACAGTTTGCCAAACGTGAAACTCAAGGCTCACACTTATGAATTGCAAGAGAGTAATGTTCAACTTAAGGTATATATTTGGAGTATTATTATTTATAAACCAATTATACTTATTAGACACCTAAATAGATATTTACTGATTTCATAAGTCATAAAACATGATTATTATCCATTTACTAAGTTACTAAAATATTTTTTTTTATATTATTAAAAAAAATGTATATATGAGCTTCAATTTTAGTTTTGTTTTTGATTACTTTTTGATACTTGGTTTGTCTATCTGACATTGTTTTAAAATGTGGATGTTTACCAAACTAAATAGAGTTTTAGGTATAAACAAAATTGTAGATAGTATACTAAGTTTCTAAATGTTGTCTAGTTAGCATAATAAAAGAGTACAACAATTTGATGTAGAAATGGACTAACTACAAACTGTTTAAAATGACCAAAATATGAGAAAATAGGAATAAATAATACTATCTCATCAACTCATAACAGTCATTAAATTTTAATGATATGAAAACTATTTAAAGTTTTCAATTTATAATTATGAAATGAAAAAAATATTGATGTCAATTTAGTAAATTTCAATAAACTGTAATCAAGCAAATTATCTAATGTTAATAAATATAATACTAATGATCCCTTCTTATGTCAAATGTATCAAATAAAAAAAACAATAATCAACTCATATTATTTATTACTAATGATGTTTTAATTGTATTCTATTTATTTAGTTAACACTTGTTGAGACAGTTGGTTATGGTGATCAAATAAACAAAGAAGACAGCTTCAAATCTATTGTAGACTATATTGATACACAATTTGAATATTATTTACAAGAAGAACTGAAAGTAAAACGTTTATTGTCGACATATCATGACACTAGAGTTCATACCTGTTTGTATTTCATCTGTCCTACAGGACATGGGTATGTTATAATCTTTACTTAAAATGTATTTTGCTTTAATTAAGTAATATACACTATTTTAAGTTAAATGTATCAACTATCAATAATACAATATTTAATTTATAATTACCTGTTATCTATACTCTATTTGCCGAAAAAATGTAGCTACTTCGCATTTATAAAGAGTAGGATATGGGTAGTTATTACTGGGTACATTGCATTTTCTTTTGTGTTTAATCATTTTCTTTCAGATAAAATTGTATATAATATTTAATTGAGGATTTTTTATTATTATTTTATCATGATTAAATTTACATTTTTTATTGATATTTTTAATTTCATTCTCTTTTGAAAATATTTATGATTCAAAGTAATTCAATAAATTGATCATTTAGTATAAATTAATTATGTAAACAATTTAATTTTGATTATTATCATCTTGTTTTTTTAGATTAAAATCAATTGATTTAGTATGTATGAAAAAACTTGATACTAAGGTAAATGTGATTCCAATAATTGCCAAAGCAGATACTATATCTAAGTCTGAATTACAAAAATTTAAGGTAAACTATTTTTATTACAATATTCTCAATGCTATCTACTGTAGTTAAATTTTATATTATAATTTTATGTTGGTTTAATATGATATTTACTTATGAAAATTATATTATCTTAATAATGTAGTATTTCTATTTTTTATGACATCATATATTATATGTTGCTTACAAAATATTTTTTTACTAATCTCAATCTCTATTATTTTTATTAACTTTTAATTTTATTTTAATCAGTGTTTGAACTGTTTGGAGAGTTCACTTGAAAATTTACTTTTTCCACATTCATCTCAATATGTCAAAAATGAGTCACTTGCATATATTTATTACATTTTTTACATTCTAAGTTAAAATTCTTTAGAAAAGTGAACAAAATCAGTTGATCATTTATTTTAATTATTATTTTATAAATCTTTGAATAAAACTGAAAAGATTTAAATAATTTTTTTTTAATGAAACACAATAACATACAATTAATTATTAAAATACATTTACATAAATTTAATTTCAACAATGGGATGCCAAATTTATTAAAATTAAAACATACAAATTTATTGTAAAATATATTTTTAAAAAATATCCAATAGTTAAGTTATATATTGAAGAAAGCTATGCAAAAGTAGTTTTCCTCATATTTTGTATAACAATAAATAAAAAAATGTTACATTTTGAAATTTAAATTAGATAATTAAAAAAAGTTTAATAAAAAAGTAGTACTAGAAAATAAAAATTACTTATTGATAAATACATCACTTGTTATTTATTTTTTAACAGATTTATGAGTGTTCTATACTGCTATAATTAATCTGCACAACTTCAATATTTTTCATTTTTAGTTTTAGTATACGCTTGGCATGTAACATTGATATTTGATATTAGATAATAAATCATATTTTTTTTAAAAACATGTACATAACCTTCTATTTTGAATGATATTTTAATACAAATAATTTACAGTCATAACCTTTGGTATTATTACACAAATTACAAATTTAACTTGTGCAATCACTCATTATATGACCTATAAGAATCAAAATACAAGCTAATTTTTTTTTGTGGTAAAATTTTTCAATGTACATTTTATAGCTATAGATTCAAAAGATATTAGAAGGTATCTTTATTTTGGTAGATACCATACTAAAGCCTTAGACATACAGTAAATAGTATATTGAACCTAAACTTTTTTTTTTTTTAATAACATAATTTGTGATTTAATGTTTAAGAATAAAAATTACTATGTTAATTGTATATTTTTTAAAAACATTTACATAATTTAGACCAAAATAATCACCGAATTGCGATCAAATGGGGTAGAAATCTATGAGTGCCCAACAGAAGATGAGACTATAGCTGATGTAAACTCTAACATGAATTCTCATGTGCCCTTTGCAGTTGTTGGAAGCACAGATTTTGCCAAGGTTGCAAATAAAATGGTTCGCGCTCGTCAGTACCCATGGGGAACAGTTCAAGGTTTGTAAGAAGTTTAATTTTAAAATGTATTACAATTTATTATTATATATTATTTATTTGTATGTATACATTAAGATTCTACTAACCTACTTAAATTATGTTAACAGTTGAAAATGAATCACATTGTGATTTTGTGAAGTTGAGAGAGATGTTAATTAGAACTAACATGGAAGATTTGCGAGAAAAAACTCATGATAAACACTATGAATTATATCGAAAAATGCGGTTGGAACAAGTAAAATTTAAATTTTATTAAATAACTCAATGCATCTTGTGAACTTTAATATCAATTTTTGTTTGTAGATGGGCTTTAGTGATGTGGACAATGAAAATAAACCACTAAGCTTCCAGGAATCTTTTGAAGCAAAACGTAGTCATCATTTACAAGAGTTACAGAACCGTGAAGATGAAATGAGGCAAATGTTTGTTGTCAGAGTAAAAGAAAAAGAAGCAGAATTGAAAGAAGCTGAAAAAGAGGTAACTTAAAATATTGATTATGTATGCTCAAATATGTAAGTTGTAGGTATAATATATTTTATGATACTGGGTAAGTCTGTTATGTTTTTTCTATGTCATTGTAGCAATACAAAATTTCACGTAATACTCAGTTTTGGCTTCTTTATGTTATAAATTTATAATGCTATCAATTTGCTAAAATATTACTTTTTTAATTAAATTTTAACCAAATGTGAATAAATAAACATACAAGGGACCAGTTAATTGAAGAATATATAATATTAAAAATTCTGTTTGATGGATAATTTAAAAATTCTATACAAATAATATTAAAAAATAAATAAATAATTAATTGTGCCAGTAAATATTTTAAAATTAATTTATTCTGTACTTACATTCTATTACTGAAACACTCTAGTATAGGGCTACCAGACTATTATTATTCAAAATTGGTACATATTTGAAAAAATAATAATAACAACAACTATGGCCAATCTAGATTCAGAACATCTTTCTAACTTTCTAACCCATCCGTTATTATTTTATCCTTCTATTGCTTAATATGTAATAAAATATAGTAAGTTCATACAGTAGTACTAACTTAGATCATATACTAGTATATGATTTAAGAATACTACAAATAATAAACCACCACAGGAAATTGGAAATTAAAAATAAAACAAATTTAATGTAACACCAAGTAAGATTACATAAACTGCACGTAAATTAAACGACCTGTTTTCACTGATCTTTACATATTTTTATTATAATTTATATTCATTAATTTTTTTTATACATTTCATTAAAGTTAATAATTTTTGAAACAATAGACTTTAATCTGGAACTTTTTTATGTCTCACTAATTCTTTGGGACACTATACATATGGCAACCCTATTCTTCTAAGTTTTAGTAGTATTAGTCAATCATTTAAAAATACATATTTATATTAGTAAATATCATTTTAAATTACTGATTCTAACATATATTTTTTTGTTCAGAGTATTTCTGAGTACATAGTTAAGGTTAGGTTAACTTGTTTAATATAACATTTAATTTTTTCTAATATATGCCGTGTAATCGGTATAAATATGTTTATTTCATGATTTAAATAATAATAATAATTATCATTCATAGCTTAATAATTAGTGTAATAACATTTATGTTAGTTGCTAACTAATCTTTCTCTTAATCATTAGACATTACATTTTATTAATTCATAGAATTTTCAATGTCTAAATGTGGCTTCATTGTTATACAACTGAATTCACGGTTAGAAGAATATATTGACAAAATTAAATTAGTATATATTAGAAATATTTTATAATTTGAATTATTCTAAGCATTTAATACAGGCCTATGATTAGGGTATTGACACTGTATATGGCTGTGTTTCGATAAATTGGATAGTATAAAATTAAAGGTGATAAGTATTAGATGACACAACTTAGGTAGTTTCGTTTCATCAATTAATTAATATGTTTTTTCATTTATTATTTCTTACCTTAAATTTAATTATGTAGTTTTGGTTATTCTTGGAAGTTATGCTACCATCCGAGCTTTTCTATTAAGTTAATTAGTCGTTTTAAAATTGCATGTTAATATATAAACAAAATAATATAAGATTTTGATTTTATGAATGTTAGAGTTAACACTTTTTTCTGTCAAAGTTGCATTATGCTAATTATATATTTTACAAGGAATCTTTCCTCATTATGTAACTAAATGTTAATGAACCATATTATTATGGCTGTATGATGCACATAATTTCATAGCTTCATATATTAAATAAAAATTAACTTCAGATTGTTCTTCCTTAATGCTTTGAATAATAATTATTATTGCTTGATATTTAGAAGGGTGCCTTGGCTTAAATTATACCAAACTTTAATTAAATAAGTACAATTGCATTATTTATCTCTGATCAATATTTAATGTTTTTGTTTAAAAAAAAAAAAATTGTTTTCTATTGACATTTTAATGAATTATGAAAGAAATATATTTTGGTAGATAAAATTATAAACATTATAACTTTTTAATAACCAACTATATTATGTTGTCAGTAAAAAATATTTATTATATTATACTTATGTTGTTATGTAAATTGCAAAATGTGTAAAAATGTATTTCTGTACAAAAATCTTTATATTCGGTAATATAAATATATGAATTGCAGTTACATGCCAAATTTGATAAACTAAAACGTGACCAAGATGAACAAAAGAAAAGGTTGGAAGAACAGAGAAGAAAGTATGAAGATGATCTAATGGAGTTTAGCAAAAGGAAGCAGCAGTACTCTAGCATGGGACATCATACTCTAACTTTAGGCAAGAGTAAAAAAAAATAAATATTCTCTTAAAACGAATATGGTTAACTAATATTATTTGTACTTTATGAAATGATCATATATATTATCACAAACTATTTTACTTTTATTTATTAGACTATACACTTATTCATTTATCTATTTTATCAATAGATACTGAGTAATAAATTTATATTTACTATCTTGTGTGAGAATAATCAATGTGATTAATTAATAATAATGATATAATAAATAAATAAACTGTAGATTTTTGGAATAAAAATTACATTTCAACATTCCAATAGTATAAAATTTAATGTATGTCTAAAAAATTCTCAATTATTTTATAGTTATTACTATTTGCTAGAATAATGTTTTATTCAGAAAAAGTATATAATATAATATTGTTACATTCTATTATTGTATTAAATTCTTAATTTATGCTATTTTTTTTTATTAGTATATTAATTTGAGGTTATTTAATATAATTCACACCATGGCTATATCTAATTATTTTTGTACTCCTTTATTTGTTATTATTTTTACCTATTTATAACCAATCAATCAAAATCTATGGTTTATAATTTGTATAACATTATTTTTTTTATTCTTATGATAACAAATATAGTTGACATCACAATTACTTTTGTTTGTGCCAAATTTTAAATGCATCCATGAAATAACAGTACATGTTTGTCTTCCTAAATATTTTATTCAACATATTATGAAATAGTTTTACATAGAATAAGTTTTAATAATAATATTTACAGTTTTTTTTTTTTATATATATATATATATAATTGAGTTTTTTAAGGTTGTGTAATGATTCTTTTGTGTAAATTTTTTCTTCAAATGTTTGTCTTAACCTTAGTATTGTTTGAACGGGAAAAGTAAGATTATAATTGAGTAATTCGGTTTTAAATTAAATTTTTTACTTTTGTATCTACCTAGTAGATAAAATATTTGCATTTATATACATAATAATTGGATTTTGTATATTAAATATTTTATTTATCCTTTTACCATTGTACTATTTATTCTCAGCAGTTTATTTTGAATGATAAACTTTTATAGTTTTATGTTATGTATGTCAAATCTGTGGCCTATATTTTACTTAATAATATGTGCTTTTCCTATTTCATATAAAAATATTGTATACTAATACAATTTTTATTTTGTTTATTTATAGACTTCTTCTAGGGTGACTACTTACGAATATCTAATAATATAGATCATTTATCGCCTATTGACCTTGTTTAGATACCATATAAATTAATTATTATTAGCTTTCAGACATTCATGCATAAATTAATTTGCAAACAAACACTGTGGCCAACTAATGTGTTGTTAACCGATTTGGATGTAGCAGCTTGACGGTTTTTAATATAACATAAATGTGTAATATGATTTACTAATTAAAGCAGTGGTCAGCAACTGGCAGTTCGTGGGCCAATTTAAATTCTAGAACGACGAAGAATTTTTTTTTCTTAGTAAAGATTTTAAGAATATAACATTTTTATTTTTGTATGACTCGCAAATTTTTAATTTTTGAACATGGCTCGGGAGTACAAACAGGATGCCGACCACTGGATTAAAGGATGAAGGGTTTAGTCTAGATGTTGTACCAGAACGATATTGACATGTGTGCTGAAACCGAGAAGGATAGGAACTGAGAAAAAATTAAAAATCATCCATTGAATAATTTTTTCTTGATTAATAATATATACCTATTATGGTTTATAATTTTTTTTTATGAAAAAGTAATATATGGTTGCATTATAGCCTATAGGTATTTCCTTTTATATCAATGTGGTAATAAAAACCCGATTTGCCGTACAAAATATTTTTGAACATAATATCTATTTAAAATGTCATTATAGTTATACCATTAATACATTCTTATACCTTAATAATACTGATATTGAAATTAGTTAGTGATTTTATACTATAATATAAATGTGCATTAGTGTATCCAGGAGGGGGGTTAAGGCGTTATTACTCCTGAAATTAAAAATAAATACTAAAACCTAGTTTGAAAAAAGAATAAATAAAATTGTCATTACAATTAACAGTTTATACAAATAATAAAAATTAATAATACTTAAGTCCAGTACAGTGTACCTAGTGTGTGTAGAATTAAAATTTAAAACTAGTTTTTCGTTTCATGAATAAAAATGTTTTTAATAATCTCCCCCTCCCCCGGAAAAAATAACTCTATATGCCACTGTAGATGTGTCTATAATCTATATTAAAATAGTAATCACTTGTCTTAATAAATTTATATCTTGCATTTCCACGAGTAATTTATTTTTATATTCCATCTAAAAAATTGACGATATGTTAGTGATTATATCATAAATATTATTTTCAATAATTTATAATTAGATATAACTATAAGATAGAGGTGGTTGTTCAGTTTTTGAAATATTGACCTAGAAAAAGTGCACATACGTCACATCACTACTTGAATGAACTTGACTTTAAACAGTGTTTTATCCACCCGTGATGTCGTCCCTGATGTATAAATGTATAATAGTCTGAAAGACTGAAAAGTCACAATATAATAATTTATTAATTAAAATACCAAATACTCAATAGAATTAATTGAAATATTTAAATTAGATATGTACCTACTATACTTACACGTAAATATCCATGTACACAGAACATAACGATTTAATCAACAAATCGGTCAAGGTTTGTTACAAATAATAATTGTTCTAAAATATACCTAATTATATTTCCAGAAAAAATCGTGCATGTAACATGATGCCCACGCAGTTAACATCATGATCAAAAACCTCGTGGTTAAAAATGGAAAAATAATATTTTTCATAAACATTGAACAGTATAGGTATCTCGCGAAAAAAAGTCAAGGGTAATAAATTCATCTGTCACTTTACACATTTTAATAATAATATTATCTATACACACGCGTAGGTATACAATAAACTTACTGAAATACGTGAGTACCACACTACCACAACAACTTTTTTTTACCAAGTATAACGAAATCGGGATACTTCCTCGAATCAAAATTGTATGTAGAATGGTGCCGTCTGAATTCTTTAAATTTTTTTATCGAAACGAAACGATTGATTATTGTTAACTTTCACATGTCCTTTAATACATATTTACAAAGGTTATTGGGTTTGTAGACTATACATTATACAGCTATGTAATTTTAGTTAATAAATAAATTATAAATAGATTGCATACTGTTATAACATAAATATTATTTAGATATTAGTGATACTACCACGTAATAAATCATATATTATACATAATTGATTGAGATTAAATAAATCACGAACGGAATATTAGCTACATAGGTACAGAACGATATCGAATTAAAATATTACATTTTCTATGAGACTAAAAATCTATTTATGTTTACACTCTATAGAAATTTATATTTACCTACGTATGCTATATTTAATATGTATATCTAATACCTACGCGGCTGTGTGAGGAAATAAATTAGCACGCTATATAAAATAGTTTAGAATTTAGATTACGTATTAGCAGTTTTAGAACAGACCAGTAGACAAGTCCGGATTAAGATTTTTTAGGCGCCAAGGTTAAATTTTATAGAGGCTTCAATATTAAATTAAAATAAATTGTCTACTTATTAAATATTTAATTTAAAATTATTTTCTAGATTTTGCTAAAACAAATGTTTGTACTTAATTGTATACATTTCTCATTCAATTAAAAATTATAATAAATCCCAAGAAAGAAATTAAGTAGATAAGTAATACGAAGTATTTAATCTTTAAAATCTAAATATTTTTTATTCGTATATTAACGATTGAAGTGAAGTTATTTACTTTTTTATTTTATATACAAAATATGTACCTAATAAGTAATAAATTACAATATTATAATTTATAAATGTATGATGTAAAAAATATCAAGTCTAGTGGCCCAGAGACCCTGGCGCTTTCCTAAATCTGGGCTTGAGTAAGTGAGTACTATATATAGCTGATATATTGTAAAGTAAAAACTAGACTTATCTTTTTAAAAAAAAGTTTAAATAGTTTTATTATTATTTTGTTCCGTACTTTTATGTAAACGTTATGAAAATAAACGCTATAGACTGTGACTAGTTTTAACCATATTAGTTACTTGCGCGTACGGTGTTCGTTCAATTTAAAATGTTATTTGCTCCACGGGAGGTGGGTCATCAAAAAAAATATGTTTGACCGTATATTAATTATTACTCGATTACCTATATGGCTATATGACTATATATGTGTATAATATATATATTCAATATTGTGTATTATATTTGTTTGGAATATATACATTCCTATAGCAGAGCGTTGGCACATGCCATGGTATGTCGTGATGAAGCTGACGAAGGTTAAGAAAACCTCATTATTTAAAAATGTTTTCGACTCGTCTCAAGCCTAGCGTGTCGAGAATATCACATGCTTTCATCTTGGACAGTCCACAGTCATAATACGTTATATTATAAGGCGTTGGTACACACCACACAAATAGTCGCGTGTCCAGATTGTATATGTAGGTAATAATAGTAGTCTCCGAGTTAATAACAGATGGGAATATCGTCTATTTTGATTTTATTCGACATGTTTAGCCCACACTGCAGTCTGCCACATCGCCCAGATTATTTTGAATTTTAAAATATCATCGCTCTTAGTCTTGCGCACTGCAGTCCAAGTGCAAGACGCAAGTATACTAGCTAATAAGTAATAATTAATATATAAACCTACCTGTAATGAATGTAATTTGAATTATTTTGTTAAACAAACAATGTCACACGGGGGGAAGTATTGTGCAAACGGTTCACCCCCATGTGGCAATACCACAAGAAAAAAATATATAAACTTACCCGGACGGGGGTAAGAAAACAGTCCGGTAAACAACTTTGATTACACCTCATGCACTCTCAATTTTCTTTTTCGTTGACAAAGACCCCTTGCATGTCAGAATTGACCC
This sequence comes from Rhopalosiphum padi, assembly GCF_020882245.1. Classification (NCBI taxonomy): domain Eukaryota; kingdom Metazoa; phylum Arthropoda; class Insecta; order Hemiptera; family Aphididae; genus Rhopalosiphum; species Rhopalosiphum padi. Next base: position 64,431,541 of record NC_083597.1, on the reverse strand, counting down.
CGGGGGTCGTTATAGACTTTGAGAACCTCTTCCTTGGTAAGATTATGATAACATTGATAACATTGGTAGTATGGTACCTCATCATTCATCATTATGAAGAACCGTTATTTTAAGGTAGTAATGGTAGTATACAACTGATGTATTCATTGGACCTACATTTTTTAAGTAATAGATACAATAAATAAATAAACTGATACCTACTTACAAATTATTTTTATTTAAAAAAATCTCTCATGGGGAACATATTACGACTACTGGACGATCCCCAGCGCCTTTCAAAAATGTTTTGTTCTTCCGACTTCATAAAAATTCTTAGTCAGGTAGGTAGGAAAAATGTAAATTTTTATTCCAAAATAATAATATTGTTTATGTAGTTATATAAAAGTGATATTCGATTCGTTGGGGAAACTTTGTTCGAGTTTATAGATAGTATAGATACACTCTGGCACCAAATTAATCACTTTTTGATAAAATTGTCTAAACCCCAAGTTGGTTTTATGATGTTGGCACTAATAATTACTAAACACTTTGTGCTGTATTTTTTTAACATAGACAAGTTGTTGAGAGCCGAGTTTGAGTGTCTATAGTTATAAATTTATTCAGTAGTTACTTAAGCTACTTTTTACTTGAAAACTATTGTTGATGAATAAAATTCAATTGAAAACCGTGATAATAAGTAAAAAATAAATAATATTTTTATTATTTTAGAATTTTTTGCCATCGAGTTTATGAGATTTCTGAGTTAATTGTAAATGTGATATGAGGAGTGAAGACACAATTATAATAAGAATAAAGTTCTTGAAATTAATTTTTTTCAAACCACTGAAATATTAGAATTGAGTAAATTATATTTCTTATATACGAATGCCGCTTGCCGCTTGGTGTTTTAATAATAATAATATAATAACGTAACGACACAATTTACTTGTAGGTAAAAAAAATTTTTTTGAAAATTATAGAAATGAATCAACGCCCTTTATGGATGTTGGATGGGTATCTTGTAATAACGTTTTTTCTGTAGATTATATTATAATGAATCATTATTAATGGTTATAAGATTCCGTACCAAATCGGAAAACCTATATACGCGCGCCAGCGGCTACTGCAGCTGAATCGAAAAAAGAGATCTCTTGAAACGATTGAACTAAACTATTTCTCTTCATTTTTGTGATCATATAATAATATTTTGGGCGCGTATTTGATGACAATATCATGATGACGACAAGAAACCGTCCCAATCAGTCGAACGTATCGCACATATGTTTTAATACTGTACTGTCTGTACTGCAGTCTAGCTGCAGTGATATCTGTCTCACGTCTGTGCCTATATATATTAATATTCTGTTTAAAGAAAAACCTGTATGCGTTATCTTGTTGGGACTTCGGAGCATTTGTCTACTGTGGGACGTGGGTGCAGTGTAGTGATTAACCGGCTAGACAGTCGGGATTACGTGTCCTGCAGGACGAAGTGCGCTCTGCCTCGCCTTAGTATTATGTACACAAATATTATTTTATTTTTAAATTGTTATTGTCACTGAGTCTGTCTTTTATTCATTTTTTTTTATTTTCGTCATCGTTCAATAGTTTTTTTTGACCTACCCTTATACGGTTTACTCACATAATAATAATAACATTAAAAATAATTCCGTTTTACTGAATGTATATCATCCTTGTGTGTAATGTGTAAGGAAAGTAGAATAATTTTTAAGCTCTCCCTCGAACAAAAATCCTAAACGCGCGCTTATCTATAGGGCTATAGCTAACGTTAGTTATCGCGTATGTTTTTCGGATACGCTGTTGTACCTATACCACGTGATGATATTATTGTAGATGCGAGTGCACCGTGACGAGAGAGAAAACGTATATATACTATTTATAGGGTTTGTAGACCACGGACGTAGTGGCCGACAATCGGGATGATTGATGGGTTTTGTATATAAACTGTGTGTATGTGTGTACCTACATATGTACGTATATGATATATATAAAAGAGAAGAAAACTATTTAAGTATCTTACACGCGTGTAAGCACACCCACCCGGAGATGATCATCCGACCTTGGGTCGTCGAGTCTCCCGGTTAGTCGTCGACATCGTCTCAGGTACGAGTTATTTTCTGTTTGTCCGTCTCCTCTTACTCACTCATTCACTCTCTATCTCTATCCACTTGACGTCTCGGTGGTACACAGCGGGGACAGGATCGAATATATTTATGATACGCGTTAACCTGTTGTAGACTGCACAGCAACATTTAAACAATAATGTACAATATTACATGTACGTTATATTGTTATTAAACATCAACATGATTGAAAAATACTGCAGGAAAATTAATGGCATGACGTGTCGACTGTCGAAATCAGTGTTTTAGTCAGCTAATGGTATAATTTATCGAAGAAAAAAGTATGCACATTGCACTTATTACTTAGGTACTATTGAAAACTGTTTGAAAATCTAATTTTCGTTGGAAAACTCGGAATATTTTCCATCGATTATTCTTGCTCGAAAAAACTTGTTTCAGGGGCTATGATGAGAGCACAAGGACATTCGGCCACGTTCATTGTATCGTATGTCGACGAATTCCAAATGCTGAATTCCACGGGGTGCAAGGTGTATGGCGTGATGTGTATATAATATAACGTCGTAACTCGTAAATCGTAATACACGCACCCTGTTGTCGTAGCAGCGTGAGTATATCCCTCCGGCCTTCCCCCGTATCTTATGAGCGATTTCTGCACCTGCCGTATTTGTACACGTCGGTTATTTTTTTTGCTCCCTTCGGTTATTACTTATTATTGTATTTTTGTGTGTGTGTAGGTTGTAGGTTGTAGGCGTAGGTACTTCGGGAACGCAGCGAATTCCGAAACTGGTTTAATACGCTGATGCGCACATTTTTTTTCCCGAGAAAGCCAAGAAGATCTCGTTCCACGCTACGCACAAACATACATGATACATCAAATATTTAATAAAATAATCCAAATTTTATACGCGATAATAATATTACATTATTACATAATGGTATGGCGTTATGCACGCATAATGCATTATACACAAATGCTTATACCGTATTGCAGTATTATTTCGTATAGTATAATATATTTTATACACTATCATGGGCGTTGTAAGAGCACTAAGTATGTGAACTTCAAGACACTGCTGTTTCTACATTTTATAGAAGTGCAAAAATATAATAATTATTAATTACATTACGCGCTTTCATCTTGTTGTTATAGGAAGTGCGTCTATCAGATCAATGTGAATTATAAATTATGTGCTTATGATTTTTTAATTAGATTATTTATGTACTAAATACTAGAAAATACATTTTTTTCAAATATAGATAACATATTTCAAAATGACGATTTTGCATGTTTTATGTATTCAACAACTTACTCATTTAAATGCACGTGTGTATGATAATATACTGAGAGTAATAGTAAAACGACATTTTGTAGGATATCACTATCTGCTCCAAACATAATCCGCTAATCTAAATTTTAAATACTTTATTATAATATAATGATTATATTTTATGATTGGGTAATTAATTGCTGTTCAAAATTTTAATTATATAAATTGATATTCCAAAACAATATTAAATGAATGGTATAAATGGTATAGTATAAAAGAAAAATGTATGTTGTTAAAAACGTTAAAATTTGAAAAACCACTAAAATAAAAAATATTAAATGATTTATCTTTTTTCAACAATTTGCAGACTAAATTAAGTAAAAAATATTTTCAAAAACGTTAATACTTTTCGAAATAATGAGAGTTAACTGTTAAAAAATCACTTTCTATAATATATTTATACATAGGAATATCTTTCAAAAAATTGTTGTATTTGTGTATAATATATTAATTATAAAATTAGGAAAATAATGTTTATATTAACGAAGTTTTATTTTGCAACATGTAGTTTCAATGATAAATGCCACCTACGTACTAAAATAAATATCATTGAGAGGGGTATTGTGACACCTACACCAAACTCACCAACTCCCCCCCACCCCCGAATTATCAGGACAATTGACTTTCAACGATAAATATAAGTTTGTGTATGTTTAAACACATAGACTATATTATTATACATACAGAAAAACAGCGTATAATAATATATTATAAGCATCGGAAAGAGTGGTTTATGCGTAAATATGAAATAAAATAGATGTATTGTGTAAATAAAATACAATTAATAAGCGAATATTTGTAATACATTTTTTAATTTTGATATATTTCATCACGAATTGTTAAAAATCAAATTGCACCGATTATCATTTTTATTTACGGGTTTTTGTCGTACGAGTTGCTCGTATTATTGAGATACATATTGTTGATAATTTCTATCGAATCACAATCTAATCTACACGATAATGTTATGTGGCGGATCTACGTACTCTCTCCTATCATCACTATTTGCTGCTTATCACCGAAATTTTACAATAGTGATTTATACGATTTAATTAGTCAACACGAGAAGTACAAAAATTTTTTTAAAAAATGTGTAGGTAATATGCTTAGGTGGCTTATAATACTTAATACTTATATTGTAATTTGTATAAAATATAATATAATTTATCACCAATACCATCGTATATTATACATAAATATTTCAAATTTTCAGGATTGTTTGTTTTGTAAACATTGTTTTGCTATTTGGGCTCTATATTTTTTTTATCGTTTTCATGGTCCACGTAAGCAAAAGTAGCGCGTGGTCGTATTATATACTTACAGCGAACGTAATCGAAGTATGTTTTACCCGATTCACGTAGGTAGGTACATTATATTTATAATGTCTTCGAACTGCGTCGTCCGGGGCGCTTTCGAAGGTCGACTGGTCGTGTCTCTGGACCGCGTATCTAGTATTTACCCGGCATTATACGCGTGTGACTGAATACATAATAATACATATATAAGTATATATATACGTGTGTATGTTATTTATACAAGTTAAAATCAAATATTATATTATTATAGTACCTATATAGTACTTGGTAGTCTTGGTACTTCCATGGATGCTGCAGCATGTTACTTATATATGTATAAATATTGTGATGCTCTGTGACCGTTATACATAATACTGCATTAATAACAATATTTTATCGGTATTGTATATGTGCAATGTGTATATATTCAAATACATTTTAAGTGGATGTTCAACTAAATATTTTAAATACATTTTATTTTTATCGATTGATATAATATATTAAGGTTTCAAATGTACAGATAATAATTCTCAGAGGTGAAAACCAATTGAATTCCAATTAACAGTTAAATTCTACAATAAGGTTCTATCACCCATCGGTTCTATAGTAAAAATAATACTCACATCAAGGAGACAAACATTTCTATTTTCATATTATGTTCTTTCTCGCGATTGAATTATTTTGTACACTGTGCAGATTCAACCGAACTTTCAAGAAATATATGTCTTATTTAAGATTAGACTAAACAAAATATCCATAATATTCCCTATAAAATTAATGTATAACAAGTAAATTATAAAAATTTCATTCAGTTGATTTATGTTTTATGTAAAAATTTGAAAGCTAAAAATACTTTAAAAGTTTTTGTATTTTGTTACTCAAATTCCTTTTTTTTTATCGAGCATTCTAATACCTGTTTTAAACATACTTTCAATATATGACTACCTGTATCTGAATTAATTTAAAAAGTATCTTTTACAAGATTGCAGTGCCTGAAGAAAAGTCATTTTACAACTCTCATGTCACGCGTACTTGTCACGATGGCCGTAATGAGGCACCTAACAATAATGTAACAGCATAGCCATACCTGAATCGAAATTATAGGTATAATATTATTATGTGACCTACGATACTTACGAGCAATGTTACGGCCAATAAAATGCAGTAATTCACTCAGATTAATGATATGCTATTGCGTTTGAATTTTTGTATACACTATGACGTGTTTGTAATGGAGATGGGAGATCGTGGACGTTCAATATACATTATTGGTTGTATTCTCATTAACGTTATCATACCACTCCCGTCTAAGCCGCCGGACAAATATACGTGACGGGTTTCATTTATTATTAGGTAGTTAGGTACACAATATCTCTAGTTGATATGAAATCAAAACGCTGCGACTTACAATCGCGACAAATGTTACGCTAAAACTCGAATGTGCCACGTGCCAAGCTGTCTAATTTTTAGGGAGTTTAGTATAGGCAATCTAAACAACATTATTTTTTAAAACAATTTTAATATTTTCGACAAACTTATCGGGTTTTGCGCGTTTTTAACCGGATATCGGTGTCGTACCTACTATTATAATATAAGTACCTGACTTCAAAGCATTACATTTTCGGTTTATTCAATTTTTGTTATTTCTAATCACATTCTAATAACTAATATGGTTCTTGAACTCGCAATGTTAATATGTATAACAAACCGGTTATCTTTGCTGGCCTTATAGAATTAAAACCAATCTGAAAAAGTGAAAAATAATAATTATAGGTATATAATAATGTACGTAATAACATAATATATTATAATAGGGTACTCGTCTAATATGCTACAATAAATACTGTACCTATTATAAATTATAATAGATAAAAACTAATGCAAAACAAAGTATTTGAAATTAATTTCAATAATTATTACGACCCAAATGATCCAACTTTATATTGACGTAGGTATGGTACCATCCAACATAATAGACGCCGAAACGCGTTAATGATTTTCAATTTCTGATCAATTTGTGTAGACACCTTTACGTTTAATTACAGTATTTTGTTTACATCGTCTAAATTGGGTTTTTGCTTAAAAAATTAATGTTCGGGTTTTCTAAACTGAATAATTTTACACATTATCGCTTACTTTTTAGTAATTCGCAATAACATTGTTCAACCTTCGGTCTTATTGTCTTAAAACATAATGTTCAAACTTTCAAAATTTAAAAAAAAAAAATTAAATTTCTAGGTACTTGGTAATTGGTATGTAGAGACTGTAGAGGTGCTTACATCCACAAGGGCAAGACTCGGCGAAACATCCTGTAAATTAGATAGGTAGGTACAGGTTCGCGGGCTCTTCGGAAACGCACCGTAAACGTATGGCAGTCGTAATACCTTCGTAGTACACTCGTACCATCATGCATTTGGCTGTTGGCGTTATTTAATGCACGCGCCATGTGCGAATATAGCAATACGTCTCGGAAACAGGTTGCGCGTGCCGTGTCGCTTCTCGACAGAGTCGTCATCACGTCATGTAGACATAATGATAATATGCGCCACGTAGTATATGTATATATTTCAGAACGGTTCAAATTGTCTGGCTCTATACGCTTCTCGAAGTTCAGTTATAGTACGTAGTATGTTGCTATCATAAAATACATTCCAGTGGGTAGAAGTCGTCACTCCAAAAATTTGTACGGGGTACAAAAGCGTATAATATACATTTGTTATACTCCCAACATGTTTATAATGATAAGTAGTATGTCTAATTCAATAATATTTATTGTATAATGAAGTCAATTTAAAATTCATATAATACATAATATATGTAGATACATCGGTGTTTGCAAATAACAATTCATAATATTATACTGGATAGGACTATTATGAATGACAAAACTGACGCAAATCTCAGTCAACTTATTATGATATTTATCTAATAGAATACAATTTTTCGATTTAATCACATTTTAATAACTCGTCTTTGTTTGTTTGGTAATTATATATTTTACGTCTTTAATAAGGCACATCTAATGATTAAATTTAAGGCTTGAAGTCGTTATCAAAATTATCGGTTACCACATTAGCAATAAATTTTTTTTTTGTGATACCGGTTACCGCTTTTAAACCGGTCCTGTCGTTAGCCCGTTAGCGGTACTATATTGAAGATAACAGGTTACCGATTAAGCGATAACCACTTCAAATTTTAGTTATCGGTAACTGATTGACTACCCATGCCCTATCAGAGACAGACGTTTTAAGGGGTGCTCACAAACTCATCGTATGGTGTTGTGAAGATGTAAATCCCCCTTTATCTTATTTTGATTGGTCGTTGTAAATTGTAATCATGGTAATAATTATTATAAATACCGGTAATCGGTTATAACTTATAACTTATAACCGATTACTGGTATGTTATAACTTATAACATATTATTTTATTAACGTTTTTAGCTGGAAAATCGTCACGGTAACCGATAACCGATAACCGAGAATAAAAATGGTTTTAAGATAACGGTAACCGATTTTAGGTTCCCAAAATTACGGAAAATTATCGGTTTTCGGTAAAAACCGGTTTCAAGTTCTGATTAAATTACCATGAGGTATAAGGTGTGACATAAATATATTTTTTATTTAATTCGCGGCTATAAGTATTTAGTGACCATACATATTACGATAAGATGGATACCAGTGATACCATGTTTGGTCTTCGAATGTTTGCTGCCCTAAAAAATTATAATGGTAGCTAATATTACGCCACTGATAAATAGAATATTATAAATAGTTTTGAAATACTACCACAGGTCTTTACGAAGACCACGACAACTCGTGTAAGATTCGTGTGATCCGCGACGAAGATTAATAAATGAATATCATTTTGTCGTCAACCTGTGACTTTATGAAGCCACGAGCATTCTTCGATCCTCCCTTACGGGTTCTATATGCAAGTGTCTTCCAATAGGTATTATATTATCATTGGTTCGTTCGTTATTTATTTTAATCTGTGAACGATATATGTGTAATTACCGTCAGCTGTATCGAAAACAAAAATCCGTTTACGAGTCGAAACAATGCACGAACATTGAATCACGGACGTCGCCCTGTACGTATTTATATACCATATTAATATATTATACTTATATCGTATATACGTATAAAGTTTACGTATATAACACGCAATTACTATATATTGTTTGATATAAATTATTGTATGCAATGCGCATGTTGTCGTTGACCCATCTATACGTAAATAATTAATATTATATACATATACAGTTCGATATCAGTGTATTATATACGCGTCAGACGCGTAAAAAAGCAATATTATTATTACCCACAGGACTCGCTTTCGAATTAATGACGTCCGATCACACAGTATTGTATTATGATTTATACATGAACATATAATATTATTATTATATACGAGATTCATCACCTCTATTCTTATTCGGCGTCCCTAGTATTTTATTAACGTCGCGCGCCTACAATTTATCATTATTATTAATATTTTACATTACCATTATTCGAATAGTTGTTCCTCCACTAATGAACGTCGTCATATTATATGTATATATATAAATATTATTTAACTCGTCATCCTACCTACTACCCACCATATTATATTTATATTATATATATATGAAACGACGATCTACGTCCGAGTACAAAAGCAACAGAATTTGCGAACTGTATATATATATATATTTGAAAACCTCGGAATCCAATAGGGTCGAGCCTATTTTATTGTCTGAAACTACCTGTCCGATTTCGAAAAAATGTATAAACGAATTGTATACAAATAATAATACATAAAATACACCAATATAATATTTTATCCTTTGCAAGACGATTGTCAACGAAAAATAATGATTATCACATAACAAAAACGTACTTTAATGCAACTACAGAAGTCCCCGGTTACTATATTATGCACATTGTATAAACCTATATTATATATAGTATATACATATACTAAACGTCTGTACTACGTATATATCGCGGTAAATATACAATCTTGCTGACACATTCTTGGAACAGCATAAAAGAACCCTTTTATTGGATGTAATATGTTTTGCCGTATTATACGTCATGTTTAGTACATAAATCCCACGAAGCCTTGTCTTGCACTAAATCCTCCTTATTCACATTTTCCACTTTTCACGTATTGCATAATGTTATACTTGTGCGTTTGTTACATATTATTTTTTTTTATATTGGCGAAGGTCTTTCTGAACTGCAAGTGCCTACATGATATTAAATTATTCGCAGTCAAGTATAGTTTATAAACAAAAATATTATTAAACAATACGTACAATTGAGTATTAAAAAGTACGTCGGGTAAAAGTCGACTAACCTATATTATACATATTTTATACATATTATAATTTATAATAATGATTATCATGCTATAATTATTATTGATCGATAGTTGTTTTCTTGTGATCGAGTGATTTGGGTACAAGATATTTCAGCAGACTTAGTATTAATTGTAGGCTACAATAGCGTGTTCATAATATATACAGAGTGATTCGCCAAGCATATTCAACCTTTATTTTTTTTTTAAATAACGTAGCTATATTCAGAATCTAAATTTTGGAATTTTTAAATATATGCACTTTTAAGACCATATTTTCAAATTCTCGAAGATATTATGTAGTTTTATTTTATTTAATAAGGAGTGTCCTATGAGGATATAAACTTTTGCTTTTAAAATTTCAATCCTCCTTTTATACTTGAAATTATTTAGCAAATAATTTGTCTGGAAATGTTAACGTATCAAAACAAAAATTCAAACAAGAGTCATCTACATAAACATATCAATATTTATAAATTTATAATTTATAAAAATGGTCCAAACATAAATAAATACTAGATCTGATATTACATATATTATTTTTTTTATAACATTACGTTTAAAAGCTATATTATCCTTAGGTGTAAGTTTATATAAACATTTAATAGTTGAAAAAGTTTCAAACTTTTTTCAATATCAAAATAATATACATATATATTTACAATATCCAGTATCAACTAAATAATTTACAGTATAAAGGGAGGTTCTCATTTAAAAAAACACAAGTTTACAATTCCATAGAACACTAAAGTAGTACAAAAGATCTGAAGAATTTGAATATATATATATATATGGTCTTATAAGTATATTTTGAAGACTCGACAATATAAATCACTCTAACTTACTACTTAAACGTATAGGCTAATCCGTGCGACCTATTAATCTACGAGTAACAAGACAATTTTTTTTTTAAATAAAAGTACATTTTAATTAGTTTATATAATTAATAACAGATCTATAGTACAATAATAATCTATTTTATAATTGTATAAAGTATTCACAGATTGTAAATAAAAAGTAAAAAAGTATATTTTAAAATTCCAAATAGCAAATTTTGCATAAATTCGTTATTAAATCAAAACATTTTGGAGCGTATGTTATTTGTTGAATTATCCTGTATATTATAATGTTATATATTATATAATATGCATTGTCGCTAAACTGCAATAACTGCAAGTTGCAACTGTTAACTGTATATAATATACCCGTTTGCAAGACAGTAATAATACTGGGTATAATTACTTATGCAGTTCAAGGCACACAGAAGTACAGAACGTTGCAGTTTGTTGTTTGGTAACAATAAATTCACGGATATTGCGTATTGGTCCTACGCTGGTTTTGTACTTACACAAGCATACACATACACACAATCTGTATCCGAATAACAGGTAATAATTATACAGGAATAAATGTAGTGAAAGAGAAAAATATTCATAGGCCAATCATAATAATTACATATTATAATGTATCATTTTATGTGATGTTGAGGTAAACTACTCGTCCATAATATTTATATGCGAGCCGAAAAGGCGAAATCACGCGTCCTGAATCACTAGAACACGCGAATGATGCGTTCATTATTGTTATTATTATTTTCTTTTAAGTACTGCTTATAATTATTAAAATTATGTAAAGATTACGCAAGAGCTATCATATGCAACGAAAACCCCTTTTTTTCGAACCACATAGATACTATAAAAATTGCACATCGATATAACAATAATCTATAATATATGAGTTTAATTTCATATCATAACTTTGTTAGTTATTACTTATTGTACAGTGGCGCCAGCAAAGAAGGCAATTTAGTGTATATAAATTCGTATACGAATATCATTCCTAAAATTACAAAAAAATTAATAAGTAATAAGTATAGCAAAAGTATTTTTGTCTCACATTTTTGAATACTTACGTTGAAATATATGAAAAATTATATATCATAAATTAAATTTTTTTTATAGATAAGAACATTTGGGTTACAAAAAACCTCAGTAGGTGCTTTTGCCACCGCAAAATCTATCGTGACATATTGCAATAAATAGGTCACACAAAATATTAAGCATTTCTTTTATTTATTGTAACCCGTAGCCAGGGCATATTCTGTAGGTGAAACTTGAAAGAGTAGATTAGCAAATTCTGTTATTTTGATTTTAATGTTACTACTAGAAAGAGAAGTGCAAAACATTTTCTATTTTAATTATAGAATTAGTGCATTGGTTTTAACTATTTCAAAGATCAGGAATATTTATATATTTTTTTTTGAGGAAACTTCTACTATACTTTTAAATTATATTATAATGAAACTAATGGAAATATAAAGATTATGTATAAAAATATTATTGCATGCTTATTTCTAATTGTTCAGTCAAATTATTGTTGCTTCTAATAAATGAATTAGAATGAGATCTAATCTTAAAAACATTTTTTTTAGCTGATAATATTTGTTTTTGACTTTATATTTTTGAATTTTCTATCGATTAGGAAATATTAATCGAATTAGGAGTTATTATCAGTACACTCTAATTCCATGCCAAAAAATAAACATAAATTGGGATGTCCAAATTGCATGCCCATACGTAATTTTACTAAATAAAATAATTTAACTTACTTTTCCACTAAATAAACGGGCTTTTTTTATATTAAAATAAAATTTATAAATTATAAGTATTGGAGAAGGTGACACTGAATATTATTTTTTTATTTTGATGTCGGCAACACCATTTATGCCAATTTTTTTATTTATAAAATTCTATTAATTTCATTATTTTGAAATTGTGTCATCATTAAACTTATACATTTTTCTTTTTCAAATATTTCTCGACGTCTATTATTTAAATTTGAACTACGCATTTTTACATATATATCACTTTGTACTTGCTTTGAAACCTCTACTAATTTAACTATTTGGACTTAGAGAGTAAAACATGCTATTCACTTTGGAATGGAATGATTCACAAACATTAGTTGTACACATTGTAAAATTAGAAAATTCAGCCCAAATATAGATGGTGGAAATAAACAGTTAGCTATTACATAAGTTTCTAAGAAATTAGAATTTTTTTTTTTGGTATGCAATTCGGATGTAGCTGTTATTATGATGATGCGGAGTGAAGCGCAAGGTAGAAATATCGGAATCGACAGTATAACAGTAATAATAGTAATTTGAAAAAGCAATAGCATTAATTATTATACTATTATTACTATTACGAGATTAAACATCTATGATATATTTTAATGTCAAACAATATCGCAAACAGTATTGTAGTTATTAGTTGTTAATATAATTTAATATTATTATTGATTATTATATCCATATTGTTATGGGTGTACAATGTACATACGTTATATTAGTTCTAATATAGTATACTCTTGATTATTGAAGTTTACGATTTTGATATTGTACCTGACGTTTGCGTATAAGTGAAACGGCCGTGTCGTAATGAATATAAGTAGATTTTAGTACAACTATTTGTTTTCATTCTATTTTGTAGAATTCTTCGTCAAAGTTTGTTAACAATTAATATTTAACAAGTAGCTAAATATCCAACTACCCACAAGCATACAATTTTTAACTTATAAATAAGTTATTAGATTTCATGAGGTTGTTTTTATATGGTTATTCATACTGTTATACTTACCTATAAGCTAGGTATTGTAAAAATTAATAAATAAATTAAAACATATAATTATTCATTAATATAGTGCCCGGATAGGGTTTTATCGCCATAACAGTATATACGATGGTCGTTCCGTACTAATTGAAGGAATATATATATTTTTCTTCTAAAATACTGAAATATGAGCATTTTTTTAAACTTAGCATTGAAGTAGTAACCTTACTTACCTATATGTTAAGAATAATTTATTATTGCCATATTGGTTTAAAAAGTATACGTACGATTAGTCAATTTATTCTGATTTTAACACTGCAGTGTATATACACACTTTTCAACCCTTTTCCGCTATATTTCTTCTACAAGAATTTTCTGGAAAAAATAATAACTACTACGAGTATTTTTTTTATTAAAACTGGTTTGCTTTAAATTTTGATTCTAATTTACAACAATAAGAATATAAAACTCCACGGTACACCCTGTATACCGCATGTATACGTTTACAATTTACATGTTATAAAAATTAATTCTTGAGATTTTTTTCCCATGATACAATATTGATATAATATTATAATCTGTTCAAACGGAAACTATATACGAAACACGCTTAGTATAATATTATGCAAATTTCAATTAATTATAAAGTCTTGGACTATGATACTTGAATATATAGTTTTATTTTAGTACGCTTTTATATTCTCTTGTGAACAGATTATAATGTACCTTAAGGCTTAAGCTAAAATTCTCGCAATGTAAATATTTATGTCACCGCTATTATATTTGTCGAATAGTTAGCTATTCTAATATTATTGTTTGTACTGATATACTTTACAAACCTATTTATATTTAACTTCAGCTAGTATAAATAATTTAACTCGTACAGCATAGTTTGATATTAAAATTTTTTTATTTCAAATTCCAGTCGGATACATTGTCCGACATTAGGGCGTGATGTTTTTGCAATACTCACCATATAATATGTGGAGTTTGCTATATTTTATACAATTAATTTACGCCTTAAAATACATTAAATGTTTTCCACTGAGTCGCGGACACGAATAAAACGAAATGTAAGAGGATTACTGAGAATGATTTTTATATTTTGCAATATTATCACGGTAATCGCGTGTGTATTAGTCGTTATAATGACACAATTGATTCTACCAATTATATGATACATTTTAGACTCGATATAGTCATCACAAAAACAATAATAAAATACACTTGCTGCAATTATATACCACTGTTATGGTCCGTCTGGTTTATTAGATACACGTCGTAATAAACCATATATACCTCGCACTCACATATTTTCTCCGTGCACAATTATTATTAGTTTATTGCATTATTTTTTTAATGCAAAAATACATACACACATACATACGTGAACAGGGTAATTCAAATTCAATAGGTATGCATGTTCATTATTATTTTTTTTAATAATACAATTATTCAAATTATGATTTTTGAAACGTTTAAGTATACAGGTACCTAAGTAACACATTTTTAAATATTTAGATTTTTATACCATTTAAGGAATATTATGTGGCGATTTAAATTTAATTTTTTCAAAAGAAAATTGGCTTTTTAAATTGAAAATTAAAATTGTTCTATGTCATATAACTTTAAATTATCTAAAATTGATATTCGTACGAGTAGCTTTTAAGAGCTTTTAACCTCATGTACTTAACTAATTATATTAAACATAAGTATACCTACCCAATTTAATATTAATCTATCAAAATGTTATAATTTGTAAAAACGTCTGAGTACAATAAATACTATACCCAATATGACGTTGTTTTATATTTCTGTAAAATTAATTTAAAGGAGTATCCTTGGTATGGACATTTTAACAACTCAAGTGTACCTATCAGCATTTTCAAAAAAACTCTCTTGCTTCATAAATTACAATAAAAAGGTTGATTCTCATTAAAGAAAAAAAATCGAAACACTAGACAACATGAATCATGTACCTATGTGTTATACTTAAAAATTCTAAAAGTCAGAATTTAAATAAATTCATAATTAAAGGAAATTCGGAAATTATAGAATGAGTTATCTTGGTTAGGCCCTAGTCTAACCCTATATATGTATTATAAAACATGCTAAATGTAAATAAAAATATTAACCTATTATATAAATTATTTTGAATTTGATACTTTTTTTTCGACTAGTTCGTTAGAAAAATTGAAAATTAAATATAAATAGACGTCAATGAAAAATCGTATACTTTATTTAACATATTTTTAATAACAGCATTTCTATATTAAGTCATACACAATGATAATAATAATAATAATAATAATAATATTAATCAATAAAAATCTACAGTAAAAAAATACCATTCTTTGTATAAGCATAAAAATGGCACGCTATCCCTACTCGTTACATCAGTCGTCGATTCAATAATAATAATAATAATAATATAATAATAATAATTTATACTTATGTACAGTAGGTACGGCCGGATATTAAATGCTCATTTATTTCCACCACGGAGACTTAATATTTATTCTGTTTACAACCACACGAAAATATCGTTTTACAAAGTAGGCAAATAACGATATTCTCGGGTTTCGCTTTTAAGTGCGCGTGGCTGTGGTATATTTTACGAACGGTGCCTTTTCTCAGTTGACCGTTTTATTATGCCGTTTGGAAGTATAAAATCTAAATTTGGTTGATATACCCACGTCAGGTAAATACCATAAGACATTTTTAATTTTTTAAACGAACAAAAAAAAAAATAGTCTCCGTGTCCATACTTTGCAAAATACGTTTTTATGTCATTATTGTATATAATTATCCACACAAATTATTATTGAATTAAGTAATTATTATCTCTCAACGTGTGAATATATTTAAAACGTAAACACATCAAAATTAATATTATTGTTAAGTACAAAAAAAAAAAAAATGATAGAAGTAATATAATAATAAAAATAAAAAAGAACATTATTGAGCAAAACCGTACTTAAATAACAAATGTATTTTTTAGTACCTATAACGCATTATAATAATAATATCTACAAAAGAATATGTTTTATACTAGCGCAAGAAAAATTATTCATGGACATTGGCTGTACTAATAAAATAAAACACGTGTCAGACAGATTAAACGTAACTATTACAAATTTTCACATTTTCCTCTACCCAACACGAATTTTATAACAATACAGTATCGTGTCAGACGTTTTTTTTTGATAAAATAATAATAATTAAGTATATATTTAACATAAAACTGGAATTATAGTGTCTATAGGTCGAGTTCATATTTAGTACAAAAAAACCTTCTCTCTAATGAAACCGTGAAAAAAAATTTAATGCAATAGCCAACACATACGCACGTTTATAGGTTCTTATGATACGCGTGGGCTATAAACCAACGAGTGTTTAGTAACGACGAAAATATACGTAAAATAAAATAGTGCCTATGCGTTTAGAATACTCACTATACATACTTTTATTATACATATGTATAGAATGACGTATGCTCGTATATTTAAGGCATATTTTTCTTTATCGTTTCTATAAATAAAATAATATAGGTAATATCTTACACTAAAATTAATTAAAAATAATTAATAACATATTAAATCCGTTGAAAAAAAGAACTGTACACGTCTGCAGGAGTAATGGTTGTGTGTAATATTCTATGCGTTGTATACTTGTTTGTCCGCTCGGTTCTCTCGCCGAAGAACACTGAAAAAAAAATTAAAATTAAATTAAAAACCATTAATTGTTATTTTTATTAATCGGTATAATATGATGGTCGGAGACCAATTAGTGCATACATAGTTTTGGCGTCTACAGTATTGTTATTTTATTTTAATATTACGTAATGAAAGTATTATAATGTGGGAACGTTCCCAAACAATTATCTCCCTTTTTCGGATACTAAAAATCGTATAAACACTGCAAATAACGAATAAAAAGTTTAACAAATATATTATTTTTAGGAACCTTCTAGTTTCTATTATCTACTATAAATTATAATAATGTAATAATATAAACCCTGAACCTGTATACGACGGATATAATATAGAAAGCTGTCCTGCCTGTTATCGCCGACGTCGATGTGGATACAGAGTGATTATATTTTTAACATAGTACAAATAGTACAATCTACATATTGATATTCGAAATACTGACATTTGTATCATTATTATGTACATATTATGTTCGTGATGTTATTCACACTTCTGTTTGTTGGTGAAACTATTAAATTAATTTGTAATTTCTAAACGACAATATATATTTTGTTTTGATGTGAAACATCTAATGACGCGGTACGGTAGTGAGACCGACTGTGGCGTGGTGACGCCCCACTCGTGGTTCGTCGGCTTAATTCGCCGAAGCTCGGCAAAAAATTAATAATAATTATAATAATAATAATTAAAAAAAAAATAATAATAATAATTTTCAACATTATTACAAAAAGAAAATTGTTGATGTTTCACATCTGCCAGGCGTCCCGCGACGGCTCAGTTTATTATAGTTTTTTATGTAATCCAAAGTATGTATATAAATATCAAATATCGAACAAATATAAATATATATAGTGTATTATCGTTAAGTATATTTTGTAGTTAATGTAAAATGAATGATAAGTGACAAACTGACAACCCCGTGAAATATGTGATGTATCATTTAAATTTTAAATGGTAAACTTATTAGTATGATTATTGATGAAGAAAAAACTATATTCGTTTAATATATTTACTGTATATAATATTGTGTTATACTTGGAAATGTATTATAAAAATATTTCGCTTAAATTGTAATTATAAAATCAAAAATAATATAGGTTTTCGTTTAAAAATCAAAAAAACGTAGGGAAAAATGTTATAATAATAGCATTTAATATCTATATCTATGTAGATACACCCATCTATATTCATTTTTCGAATCATTGTTAATACTTTTTGAATTATTGATTGTTTAATCTACATCACACTGTATACCCAAATAAAATATAAAATTTATATTATATATTCTAAAGACTAGGAGAATAAGAAATATTACAGTTATTTAACTGAGTTGTATAATTTTGTTCAATGTATGTATTTACTACTTACAATTCTAGGGTTTTGTGTTTGGTGTCAAAAATTGTTTTATTTTTATTCCTAGTAATAGTTTTTATATCCAAAAACACGGCTCCTCGATACGATTTTTGTAAACACATATGTTGCATTCGACCCAAAAAATAGAAGGCCCTTCTTGTCGATCTCGTAAATTTGAAATGCATTTATAGCATTATATATTTACATTTTAAATACAATATGCGTGTGTGTACGTTGCGCGTATAAACGAAACACGATCCAAGTGTGGGCTATCGGCATTGAAGGCGGTTCGTTTGAAATCGAAAAACGCAACACTACAATCGTCATAATAATATTATTATATTGTGTAATTTTCGTATAAATACAATGTTTACAATAAAACGCTCGCGTACAATATGTGTGCAGAAAATTAAGAATTCTCGTAGGTGCATTGCATTGCGCAAACTGGCCGATTACGCCGATGCGGAATAATAACGCGTGCGATATACATAGTGCATACGGCGCAACATTACACATAATATTATAATAACATGCGAAGGTGCAGAGGGTGACCGTCGAAAGTAGGCTAAAATAATACAATAATATATCGTCCTCGCCATAGAATAGCAATAAAACGGACACACGCGGGTAGTTAACGCATATTATTATAATATAACATGTCATAATGTAGTTCATTGTTTTGCGACGCCCGCGATCTCGTACAATATAATGATAGATGATAGAATGATATGATAACATCCATTTATTGTACTTTGTATAATACATTATATTATCTTATTGCGATAAATATATTTTGATATTGTTATCCTAGTTTTGAAATGCTGCCAAAACACACGAAATGAAACGAAAAAATAATTTGAAAACATGACGATCCACGATCCGACATTAGAATAATAATAATTTTAAAGCAATGAAAACGATTACGGGGTAACGCGTGTTGTTTTTTCTACTACAATCTTCAGCCGTATTTAAAGTTGGGATCATCGCACTTACCGTCGACCCCATACTTTAAGTCTCCCACGAGTTTCGGTAATTTCGCAGACCAACTGCTCTTCGTGCGGTACAATATCTTGACGATTTTTTTCTCCCTTCTATTATACCACCATATCTATGCTTAGCCGTATAATATACGCCACCGCTTAAGTCAGGTTTTTTTATTGACATATTAAAATAATATTGCGAACGCAGAGGTAATGCTTGAGGGAATGAATAATGTTGCGCAACACTTTAGTATGTAGGTACATACCGCGGTGACCTTAATCGTTATTGTTTTTACAATCGACTGAAAACGGGAAAAGTTGAATTTATTTTTTATTGCGATTCGACATAACAATCATCACGCACTGCAGACGTTGAGAAATCAAATTATATGTAGCCCTCGGTGTTGCAACTTGCAGGTGAGTGATACATCGTCGAGAGACCGATGTACCTATATAATGTAACTATTGTTCTCGACTTGGGTGCATAAAATCGGATTTTGAAAAGTATATTAGGTAATCAGTTATTTTAGCATTTTAACTTTTAAGTTTAGACGAGTGGAGTAATGGAGTAATCTTTTGTAGGGTTCCAATATGTACTTCGCTCATCTAAACTTAAAATTGAAACTACGCATTTGATTATATATAAGTACTGAGTATCTAGTCTTAGTAACTAATACTCTGAAATAGATATTCTGAATGTATTCTGCTTAGAAATATTTAATAAAAACGCGTGTTGTCATTCAAAAATGTTAAAAAAAAAAACACAAATACATACACTATGAATGTGTGAATGTTTTGCACTATTTGTGGTTTTAAACGATTGTCGTTGTCGATGTTATTAAAAATATCGTATCGCAGTTTGTTATTTGTTATTTTATTTTTTTTAATTTCCCCGTGTTCAATGTAACGGCGTTTACCGTTGAACGCGGTCGCTGCGACCCGACGCGTGCTCTGCGTCATACACTCAACTAGTTAACTATATAATATATACATATCGTATATGATGGCCGATGGGTATGATATATATACATCATTAAAATATGTGACCAAATATATTATAATATTATGCAGTTATAGCGGGTAGTGTTGTAGTGGGTAAAAGACTTGACGACCGTTTTTTAATGCAAATCGTTTCCGAAACAGAACGTGGGAAAGTCTTTTACATAACACGCAACGCAAATAGGTACCTATATATCGTACATAAATTTGATATAATATTATAATAATAACATCAAGTGCACGTCTTTTATAATATATATATATATGGCTTTCAATTTGCTGCCGACGAGGACGTAATGTTTACATTGACGTGGCGTATACCCGATGCCTATTATTGTACACCTATCGTCGATTACGATGATTTATAATAATATAACACATTATATGCTTCTCGTATAAACTATCAAATGATCATGATGTTTTATAATATGCAACTACAGATGCTATTTAAGCGATATTACATGGTCCTCCTCGCGTTCTAGCCCCCATCACGCCATTCGCGTGATCCCGAAAACCAAGCGTATGATAAATGATAATAATTAATATAAAAATGATTAATAACGATGACGACTACGATGGCCGGGACA
The DNA here is from genome assembly GCF_020882245.1 of Rhopalosiphum padi. Classification (NCBI taxonomy): domain Eukaryota; kingdom Metazoa; phylum Arthropoda; class Insecta; order Hemiptera; family Aphididae; genus Rhopalosiphum; species Rhopalosiphum padi. Next base: position 64,410,252 of record NC_083597.1, on the reverse strand, counting down.
GTAAATCCGATTGTGTATTTACTACTTTATTGATAATATTTTAATACCAATACTTAGGTATAGGTATTTCGTATATCAATTGTATCACTGCCGAGGAGAATATTATATATTATAATATGTGACTTAGCCGAAGGACGTCGCATCCTTGCAGGCATTTCGGCTGATATATAAACAATAACGCGTATATAATACCGTAAAAATTACCGTTCGTCATCTACAGTAATTTATATACTATATGTCTATATATAACATTAAAACATTAATTAGAACACTTGAACACGTATATATTGATGGCAATCAAGTCAACAGCGACGTGCGTAAACAAGCATTTTTTTCTAACGAAACGTGGACCATAGTGGAATGCAGCAACCACTATGAGACATATTTCGATCCACGACTATAAACTCAAAATTGAAAAAGATTATACATGATACTTATGTACACCGACGTACAGTGCATGCAATTATAGACGTAAAATATTGTGATCGAAAGCTAAATGGAAAAAAAATTGAAAAATAGTTTCATATTTTAGTATATACAATAAGTATTATTTAACCAATAAAACGAATTGAAAATCGAAATTTATAATATTACTATTTATTTCGTTAATGCGACGGATCCGTGGTCGTATAATTAATTTTCTTCTGGCTGAACGATATCTTCACGGGCCAGAGGAATGTCGAATTTAAGATGATCATTTATGCGTACAATATATTTTATAAATTTATAATGTATACGATTGTCGTTAATCACTTATTGCGATAATCGCTAAGACCTAATATCAAGTATATAATATTAAATATTATATATTATATATACTATATATAGTATATATATAATCTTATTGTGCGCCCGGTCGTTTGTTGCGATTATTATTAAAAAATCCTACTTTAGATTATACGCGTCGGACTCTATATAACGATGATTTACATACGAGATACGAATGATCACGCAATTATTGTTATGTATGTAAATGTACCACACGACGCTGCACTGTGGCGGCATCAGTTTGACAGTCGGTAGGTAAATAGCCCATATTCAGTTTACTGCGTGCCAAAAAAAGATAATTATTATGATGATTATTTATTGCTCACATTATGCTGACCGTAATTATGTACATAAAACGCGCTCGACTGATTTGTCATTTGTTTATTAGATATTATACGTTTATAAGCTAAAGCCTAAAGTAATAAATAAACGCGATGTACAAACAAGGCATTAAAAAATAAAAAAATAATAATTTTTTTTTCTAGGTTTTAGCATTATAATTTTTTATTTCATTTTAATGACACATTCTATAAATTTAATTTTGGATGAGTATAGCTTATACGTGATATTTGAAGTTTATGCGAGATGCGTAGAGGGGAATAGGACTACTCTATTACTTTGTATACAATACAATACGCATATTATGTCTTCGTAATGAGATAGAAATATTTTTGTGGTTCAAGTTATATATGATTCAATTTTACTTTAAAAGTTCATTTTTCAGGAGAGGATGGGAGTGGGTCATTTTGAAGTGTAGTCTCCAACTGAAAGTACATACATATATTGCAGCTATACTACCAGACAAGATACATCGAACGACTACGGATTTTCTGAACAAATTATGTCCTAACCTACATTATAATGATGGCGCGCGCCCGTTTCGTCCGACATACTCTCATCCATTATATTAAACAGTTTATTCACGGTCTTCGTCTCTGCTGTCACTTGAGATTTCCTATATTCACGACTACGATCGAGACTTCTTCTTTCCCGCGTCACCACAGCTATGTTACACTAGAAAACCGTCAATTCAATTGACGCGCAACATTTTATTTATTACAAATTATATTAATAATGTATTATAAAATATATTGATACATTCATGCCATGATGTCACGAGATGAGAAGAGTCCTACTTACGTATTGGACATCGGAAAAAGTCATTGGAAGTATTACTGTAATTAATAATTAATTTATATGTAATAAGTATATTGTAATATTGATACGGTAAAATAAAATTACTTATTTTTGAACACAAAAATTATGTCTAAATGTATGAGAGATTTTTTAATATATTCATTATCATTAGTCTCATATGTACTATATTTAGGTTGAAAGGTGTACTTTAGACTTAATAAAGAGTGTCTTGTGAAGATATCAATTTTTGTTTTTCAAATGATAACCTCTTTTTTGTTGACGTATCAAAATCAAAATTTAAACCTTTAGTTTTTGAGTTATTTAACCTAGTGTACTATACCCTATGATAATGGATTTGAAAGATATGAGGGCTATTATAGTAAATTGAAAATCTTATTAATTAAAAGGTAGTTTTCATTTAAAAAGCATAAGTTTGTATCGTCGCAACACTCCTTTAAGTAGCACAAAAATCACGAGAATTTTAAAATAATATGGTCTTTAAGTATAATGTTTAAAAATTTCAAAAATTCATTATTTAATGAAAAAATATGGGGTAAACATGCTTGGTGAATCATTCTGTATATTTTTATTATATATCTGCGTGTTAATTGTAAGTGTTATAACAATAATAATATCATGAGTCGTTAACTCGCATGCACGTGCGGACAATTGGTTTATTTGATGATTGTTTTTTTTCATTTCACGAAGGTTTTCTTTTAGACTTTCAGTTCAAACGTTTCAAATACAAATAGTCAGACGACCGGACGTACCTGTGTGCATATATATTAAATAAGATGTATGATATAATATTATGTAGGTACATCCGGATTGAGTGTGGATTAATGCGTTTACACGATATGAATGATTAATGAATCTACACTCTCCTCGGCCTGCACGCAAATTATCACTGGCCACGCAATAATACTAATAATTTTTGATTCGTTATTATTCGATTAATTAATGTATTATCGTAAACCATAGTACCTACCTATTGTATTTTTAATCGCAACTCTGTCAAACACCGTAAGTAGTTGCGATACTGTAGGATAAATAACAACAGTGTTATAAATATTATCCCGTTAACACCCTCGCTTATACGAATTACGAGTATATATATATACGAATACAATTATATATTACGTACTCGCAGGACGTGCATTTTCGTGATTCGTAATTAGGCAGATTTATTATTATGATGATGATTTTATTTGTATTGTTCATAATATTTATAAAACGGACCGATATCTATCCAGATATTGATCAGATAGGTCTTTGTCGGAATCTCATATAGCCAATATAGGTCGTTACGCAATGCACTCATAAGTCATAGCCCATAGGTATATATTTTATGTATGATATCATACTTGATCACAGAAGAATAGAAATTAGCAGCATAGTCCTATAATAGCTGTACATGATTTACAATATTACTGTGGGCTTTCATAGGTTGACACAATTCCACGCGTCCACGGCCTAGCAATAGTCCGTAAAGTAATATACCTATATATTATATAATTAAAAATATGCCCTATTATCGTTAAAACTTTTCTCTATATATATATTATATGTGTGTGTGTGTGTACGTATGGATTTGCACCCCGGTTTCATGTACCTACACCATATACTTGATGATATAGCCGATATAGGCCGATGCGGTTTTTTAGTGCGGGCCGTCGCGCGAGTAGGTCACGAAAGGAAAATCGTCGTGAATTTTGCAGCCGACCGCGTCGCGCATTCCTCCATTTTCCATAAGGAGACAATGTATAATATAATATCGTGTATTATATTATAGTAAACGCGTCATCTGTGGTGGTGACCATTTCCGCTGTCACGTCGACTTCGTCGGTGCAGCGATCTCGGCACCGGTGCGGTGTGTAACGGTACATATTATGTACGTCGTATACCTATAGATATATAGGTGTAGGTACCTCCTACTTGGCGCAAGGCTATATATATTATATTTATATAGGTACACCGCGCTCAACGTGATCCGATACCACGGTCGTATATACAATATGTATACTGTATTCTTTTCTAATAATATTATATTTTATATTTTTATAAAATCATTTTTAAGACGTAAAGTAGTATATTCATTTTAATATCGTAGAAATTACTTATTTGAATTTTTATTTAAATATATCAAACTTAAAATATCAATTCGACTCTTTATGTTCAGTTTTTAATAATGTATAAACATTTTTAATTTTAAATATTTTAATATTCTTACAGACTGATTAGGTGCTCCGAATAATCGCGGATTGCGTATAATGTAATATTTATTATTTATCGAGCGCGACTCTCTCATACAACAGCAATAATGATATGTGTACTCGCCTCTGTTTTGTTTTCTCGCAATTTTTCCTGCGCGCGCATGCGGACCGTGCTCAATAACAAATAATATTACCTATATGTATTATTAATGTTATTATACTGCCTTCGTTCCGCCGTTGACCAAGCAATGTGACCAAGCACTTCAGTCGTACCTGTATACTATGTGTAAAGGGTAAAGGGTTATTATTTTATGGCGAACCAGACTTATTTCGGTAAATACAAGACATTTTTAAATTTTAAGAACAAACACTGTCAAGTGATAGCCACTATAGCTATAAAATTGTTAAATATAGTATGCGTTAAAAAAAAAATCTGTCTCAGAATTCCTCATATTTCTAATTGTATATCGCATGGCTTACGATAAAAGAATCACCCTGTATGTTACACTACATTATTATTGGGTTATTTTAAATATAATATATATTTAAGTAGTGTATAGTTTTTCACTCAGATAATCGCCGAACCCATTGTTCCGACACTTGGCAGACATTTCACATTATATATTTACACGTATAATGTATATATATTATATACATATATCGATTATTGACATGTTCGGGTTCGCGGCCGCGATTAACTCGCGTACGTGCTTATTATTTGTACTCGAGAAAATTGTTTTTCAAAAATGTATATGTATATATGCAATACAAAAAAACATAAATGCAACACGATATAATAATATATTTGCAGTATTCTGTGGTTGTCTTTTACGTGGTGAACGAAATATGTACGCGTGAATCTCTGGACGGGTTTATACTGTAGTATATAATAGATTATAGTACGTCCCCCCAACCACACACATACACAATTTGGATATTTGCAGATTTAAAAATCACACGAATGAGTGATGAGAAGAAGAAACATGATGACAAGAATGATTCATCAGTTGAATTTTATCGATTTGGACTGGGTACTTAACAAGTATAATAGTTGTATCTCAACTAATATTATTTTGTTATGTATTTGATAAATAAATAAATTTTTTGGTGGCTACGATGCATCGCTTAAAAATTTAAGTCAATGATTACTAAACTTTTCTTACAGAAACGGTCAATATATATTATTTTGGCGAAAACAATTAACACCCGATATCATTACGAATATTCCTTAAATTTTGAAGGTTGGGGTTACCTGTAATCAGTTACGTACATACGTGTCCCAGTGTCGCTATTATATATAAGTATATAGGTATATACTATATTATGTATATTTATTACACCTGACAATGATTATTATAGCAATAAATTATTGTAAACAGTGACGGTGTATCTCGCGGGGTATCGCGAACGAAAAAGGTCGTCCGAAAGTATACGATTGTACCCTAGTTTTGATGACCATTTATTTTAAAACTAAATACGAAAATCGCACCTAACTTTATCATATCGTAGTAATAATATATGTATAATAACACTTATTATTACGTCGCACAAAAGAGCGCGCGCATAACGTTATGTAATTACACATAGGTACACAGAACCGCGAGTAAAGACTAATGACTATTTGCAACTAATTAGCAGTTAAAAATGTCGTGTCATTCGTTCTGTATAGTAGGTATACATAATTATATTATGCGTCTATGCGTGCGCAATAGCCAGTAACGTATGAAAAACCATAAACAACCATAAAAAAACAAAGTTTTTGGTTTAGTAACGATTCTGACGTCTTTTTTTTTGGTGACTTCAACAAATATAGTAATAGCTATGTATATAATATACATCATATAAACGTATTTGCTAATAACGTAACGTGACAGCAGAATACGTGTGGGTTTTTTGCAAGTCAATTACACTCAAGTCGTTTATAGCCGACAAGTCGCGTCGTATATGATTTAAATTCGAGTATAAATACGTCAGCGTTTTAACAAATAACGGCCAGAATCCGAAAAGGACGAAGCTAATAAAACCAACAGCCTGTGACGTCTGTTCGCGGACGGTCGATTTTTCAAAGTCGACTAAGTCGAGAGAGAGATTATGTCCGCGGTGAGTTCGCGTTGTTTTTCTCTCTCTCACTCACTCTGTTATAGTTCATCTATGATTAGAAATCATTATATATATGTATTGTGTGTGTGTGTGTGTCATATTTATGTGCGTATAATATACAATCATCTGGGGAACTAATCATTCATTGTTTTCTAAACGTTTTAAATCAAATGGGTCGTCGTTGTCGTCACCATAATACGCGTAGAATTACGGCAACGGTGTGCGCCATAAAATAAACCGCCACGACCACGTGTATATAGAAAGCAGTGCGCAAAACGAGACATCACCTCGTTGTGGGAAAGGCGAGAGAAAGAGACGAATACAGAACTCGGAGAGCGTTTCGCGGATTTACCTTAAATGGCATAAATAAACTGTGGTTCGATGCAGATGTGTATTTATTATTAAGGTACACATGCGACTCTTGATGTAGGAATTCACGTGTGTATGGAATTGATCCAGCGGGCGCAAGAAGACATGTTCAAATCATGACATGATGATATATATACCTATATACTATATTGTATTCAATTTCACCGACATACCTTGAAATACGCAGATGCAATAATAATAATAATAATAATACAAATATATATATGCGACGTAGCACAGCGGTGGACAATATATCGTTTGTTGTGTCGTATCTGTTTCATATATTATTAGGTATATATAGGGCGATTCATCAAACACGCTCGACTCCTCTTTCTTCTTCAATAACGAAAAATAAATATTATAATAACTGAAAAACTACTCGTTTGAATTTTGAATTGGGAAAACTAGAAAAAAAAATGATCAATACTAAATATATTTACATGATGAAAAGGGGATTTTTACCAAAAAATAGAATTTCATACTACCGCAAAAATCTACACAATTAAAAATTAAAAAAAAATCAAAATTTGAATACATTTATTATTAAATGAAAGAATGTGGATGATATTTGGTAAATCAACCTGTATATTTTAACTCGTGTATATATAGGTGCGCAATACGCATATTATAACACGGTTTTACGTTTTATTTTCGTATCGCATAAGATGTGGATTATGGGTATATATATATATATGGCGCATATGTGATTAATATTTGTGAAATATGATACATTCGCGTTTTCCTCTGTGTACTGTACATGCAGAACATAATGTTGTTATTGTTGTTATTGTTGAGTTAAACATTGTAAACGCGCACGCATCCGAGTCTTGAAAATATTCAAATCGTATACAGACGTTCGTTAAGCAGAAATTAGTGGTTTAATATATTATTATAATGGGTGTTTTACGAGCATTCCTCGTGTCAGCTGTGCGCTGTGGTCAAGGACGATCCATGACCTCACCCGACAACTTTTTGTACGTATCCATCAACGTTTAAATATATTCGCGTACAACGCGTCACTGCTCGACGTAAACATTTTTTAATTCCAGTACGATCTCGAATAAGAATATAACATGTATAACATATTAACTGGATGTCAGGCAATACAGCATTTTGTTATCAATGGAAGACGTGTTTTATATACTTATCGGGGTCTCACCACTGCGCAGTTGTTTTCGAAAGTCGAATTTGGTTCGCTTAGAAAAGAAATTGCATGAAAACATTTCCGCCTAGGCTTCTACGCGGCCTATACCCTAATCATTATATACATGTATGACCTGGCTAATTACAGGGTCATCAAAATTTCACGCCACAGAACTGCATGCAGCGTGCATACTGCATACTTTATAGTTACATAATGTGAAATTCAAATGACTCTGTAGTCATCTAGTAAATTACTAGATTAATTTAATATATAAATATATATAATTATATTTGTTTATTTACAGTGAGCCTATACTCATTTCTACTATATTACAGGCTCTCCATTAGCTACCAGGATTATGGTACATGTCAACATGCCTTTATAATTTAGCATTCCTAAGCTGAATGTTTTTCAGAGTATGTCTTTGTACAAAAATTAAATGTCGATAATCAATATTGTTCAACCCGCTGGTCCCACGCGATCTGCCGCACCTTCCTCCAAAAGTGAGTCAAAAATTCTGTAGAAAAATTTTAAAGTCAAAATATATAAATAATACATTTTTGATAGCACGAGAAATCGCAGGTTATAAAGTCCAATAGCGACTCGCAGTAACGGTATACCGTAATAATGATTTCGCGTTTTCTAAAAATGTCCATTGATGATTGATGTATAACAAATTATTATATAATATAAAACAAAATATTTACGTGCACATTACTCGCAACTGTATATTGTTTTTTAATTGTAATTATTATATTTTACTCGTCGCGAGTTGTGTGTCGGAATGTCGGCAGAGCGGACGTGCGGACGACCTGCTGAGGGCGTTTACCGCTCACCACAGGAGAATCATTGGACTTGGATGTTTACAATGATGACGCGCGTAATAAACGGTTGTGTACGCGACAGAACTGACGATATCATACCTCAGTGTTTAATGTTTATGTGCCATACAACTAAAATAATATAATACAATACAAGTTTAATTTTTGCAAATGTTTTATCCCGATAATTATGTTAAAATATAGTTACATTATTGAATGGTATTCTAAGTAACAGTGTGTTTGCTGTTTAAAGGTTTTAAAACGTTTTTCAGAAAATTTTAAAATTTACGACAATCAAAATAACTCTAATTCGTTACGATTTCAGCTGTTTAATTTATGTCAGTTATTGATATGATGCTTTATGGTGAAAAAAGTAATATTAATAGTAGGTTTCAGACGCCATCACCTGTTTTGTTTTTAAAAAGTTTTATTTCGTACGTAATATATTCTATGTAATCTATTTGACCATTTCAGACTTCTATGAATGATGTGAATAGATAGAATAATGAATATTTTCTGGTTCCTAAAATACGATATACCTATTTATATATATATATATATATTTAAAATATTGTTTAGTTATAAAGATAGGTACTGTTGGATTTACAATACTATAGATTAAAAAACTATTTGCAGTAAATAAAAATTGCATCAGGTCAAACGACGTCTGGTTGAATTTATAGCCCATGATCGGAAGATATGTTTATTATATATATATATAAATGTATAAGTATTATTAAACCTTTATAACTTATAGCAAGATTTTATTTTTTTTTAACGTTTTCCGTCGTTTGCACGTACACGACATAATCATTCGTCAACGGTCGAGTTAATTTGTTTTTCATTTGCAATTTTTTCCTGCGAAGATTCAACGACTATAATACTATATACGTCTTTTTTTATTAAAACAAATACCTAGTAATTTGTGTGTTCAGTCAGTCGGCGTCCGTTTTCATTCATTAAAACATATTCTGTCAAATGGGCATTGTTAGAAATTTCAATGTCACGCAAGCGGACCGTAGAAACACATAACAGAAGAATCCGAGTTCAGCTGATGTTCATATATACGTATGCTATTATCAATTATTTGACTCTCGCTCGTAACAGAAATAAAAGAGTATTGATAGACGATTAATTGACGTATTCAGCGGTCAACATTATAGACGTATCAACTTGCAAAACACATCATAACAGAAGTCAACACTTAAAAGCTCATTAAAAATCTATCGGAAAAATCTACGATCAACTTAGATAGTCATTTTAAGTATATAATACATGTTTACTATAATAATTGTAAACAAGAAAACATATAAAAAGATTAAGATATAATAATATATGTGTATACAATTAATCGAAGTAGACCTTAAAATTCAATTAATTCTTGACATTAAGATTATTTAGTACAAATAAAAACTTTATATACACTTGTAATAATCATAAATTCATATACCATACTGTCCATACTAAACGCCTATATGAAAATCAGCACGTCATAATGTGTAATCAAATAACTCAATCATAAATAGATAGGTATACCATATGTCAATAAATTATTTTTTGATTTTAAATTTTCCCTAAAATTCGTGATTTTGGCTAATTCAGAATGGGCTCAACAAGCGTTTAAAACAATAATAATTTAATAACTTCTAGGCAATCTCTTTATAAATAGCTAAAATCTCTCAGATTGCTACACAACGCCTCACGGTATTATTATATAATAAATAATAACTACGAATTTGTATAATTTTAAATGCAAATATCTTTGGCTTTCAATCATTTCGAAATATTTCACGACAAACGTGCATTTAAAATCATCGTTTTATATAATAAAATTAATGATTGATATTCTAGTATATAATACCCATGATTTCTTATTTATATATTTTGTATTCTGCGTGTTCAGTTGTAGATACTGTTGTGTCATAAGGACGGGAAAACTATGTCGATCATGAAAAAAAAAGAAAATTACTCTTAGTTGTTTTCTATTCGGAATTGATTTATTTTATTTGTTAGGTATGCTTAAAATGTACAATACGAAAATAATAGTTTAAGCTAAACAATTTTCAACCACATAGGTCAGGTACCTAATATTTTAGTTGCAATCTAACAGTATTTATAACCATATATTTGCTTTTACTGTTCGTTGTATATATACATATTACATTGCACGTCAAATTATTATTTAAAAACCATCATATTGGTGTCCGGTTAAACTAAAAATCATTATCACGAAAAAAAATAATAAATCGTATAGGTACGAAAAAACAAAAATGATGGATAAAAAAAAACCATATCATGAGTATATTGTTCGAACTAATACGAAATACAGGTTCTACAAATCTACGCGTAATGTACAGATAAACACATGTATGTACAGAAAAAACATTGTATCGACTTTAACGAAACACGCACGATGATATGATCCATATGCTTGCGATCCTAGTAGGGATAACATGTCCGTCTTTCGGTTTATATTATGTGGGAAGCGAATCACTATATATATCAATACACAATATTATATTATAATTCGCACACGTATTATAAACGAATGAATATACGACTTCTTTATATATATAAACGTGTGTGTATGCCAAACCGCCGAGTACTGTTAGAATATTATTATATCATGTTGTACGCGTTTATGTATGAGTGCGCGTGCATTACGCGTCTTATTCCTTTCGCGTACGTACATAATGCCCATATAAACGGACAAATGCACGTTAAACCGTAAAATCGTTTGATTATTTGTAACGCGCTACAACGCATATGTTTTTTCCTCTTTTTTTTGGGAACGCATTATAATATTATAATATTATTATATTATGTACGATTATTGACGTAATCTCTGCGGCAGTCTTTTAATCCTTCGGCCGCCGTAGTGCGGTGTATTCGATGCGCGTATCACACTTAGCACTCGTCGTCATAATATTATATTATAGCTTTTAAATTTACATATTATCATATAGGTACGCAATATGCATATAATATACGATATACCGCAGCCCATAATATAATAAACTGCACCTATACAGAAACACGTCGAGTACCTGAGGTACGCGGCATGCCTAATAATAATAATAAAAGATCTGCCATTGAACTGCATTGGTGCTAATTATTTGAATTTTTGTTTTTGAAGAGATCATTTTTACCTATAATATACTCGTAGTTTGAAGTATTGATATCGCATTTTTAAAAACGAATAACCTTTATTTCATGTTTCTTATTGTATAGTTATTGTTTCGTGTTTATGCATATATATATATATATATATAATGTAAACTGCACTTCAGTTACTGCCTATACATATATTCCGACTTTTAACAAAAACCAAAAAACCATTATGACAAAAAAATGTTCGGTTATTAGAACAAGATCAAACTCTATATAAAATATGTTATAAAAGTATTTTTTTGCTTTTGAAAAATATAAAAATCAACTTTTCCGAAAATATATAGTATATATATCTAACCGGCTATTGTTTAATCGATTTCCTCATAAATAAAACATAATATTTAATAAATAATAGGTGTATATAATATATATACATATTCACGCTATATTATAAAAACTGTATTATAATTATTATATTATTATTATTATTATTACACATATTATTGTTTACATACTACTATATATATTATATTATGCCCTTATAGATACATCTATTATTGTTATACATTTTGTATTTATTTTTTTTTTATGTTTTCTTGACTCCCGCGGCAACAGCGCTCGTTCACGGTCCACTGGTACCCCTGAGCAGTGGCCCCGAGGAATACCGTGGAACAACATACACTAGCTGTGTCCAACGATACGTCGTTCGTCTGTTTACGCGCGTGAGCCATGTATGCACCACACATAATATTATTACGCATTGTTTCCTTGCGTCTCCCCGCGAGTCTTGGCAGTTGTAGGCCGAGTGGAGGGCACCCGAGAAAAAAAAATAATACAATACACAAAAATGGTGGACGCCCATTGTGTAAAACGACTTGTATGCGTACGTATATACAAATATATACGCCTATATTTATATATATTTAAATACCGGTCGGTATACTACAAGCATTTATATATAATATATATATATACAATGTGGCTATAAATACTGTCCCAGTTTTTAACACTAACGTGCGCGCCCGAGTCAAGGTTAGAAAGTCCTAAGTCGAGTACCTATCCTATATATATATATATAATTAACAGATATAGTGGTATTATATACCTGTGCAGGCATACGCATGTACATCAACGAAACACCTGGTGCGCTGCCGCCCGGGAATTTATTTAACGCGAGTGTGTGCTGTACTGATGCATATAATATGTTTACGAATATACATAATATAATATAATATAAACATAGTGGACACTGCTGCTACTGCAGGTATTCATCAAAATAAAATTATATTATATACTGAATTGATTCCCAATAAAAACTACTTATCATACTAGAATTGATACTATTCGAATTGATTCTGATACGTAAAAATATACTAATAGGTAATACTTTTAAGACCTGACGACTGTGTCTTTATTTTACGAATGCGACCGTAAATTCTGCAAACGTTCTTGGTAAGAAACTCATTAGTTAGGTCTTAAAAGTATTGGTTGCATTTAAAAACTGCATACTTTTGATTTTTACCCCAAAAAGGTCGACGGACAAAAACCGCACACCTATCGATTATTGTATAACAAAACACTGCAAATTTAAAGTGGGTTAAATTCGCACACTATTTTTAGTGCTAAATAACGGACAAGAAAAGATAAAATTATAACTTATAAGAGCACTATACAATAATTCTACTAACACATCTTAAGTCTTTAGTCGCCACATGTTATTAGGTGGTCTCGTCGACCTAACCTTTGGAAAGAATTTTTAATAGACGGTGATCGTTTTGAGATTTAAAAAAACGTCGGCAATCGCTTTCAGCCAATCAAACTTTAATTAACTTTTACTTTTTAAATTTTAAAGTTTTTTTTTAAAATTAATATTGTAAATTTTTGAATATAAATTATTTTCTTTTTTAAATTATACATATACAGAATATACATTATAAAGTATGCGGCTTTTGTTCATTGACTTTTTTGCGATTGAAATCATAAGTGTGCGGTTTTTGAATACAACAATTTTTAAAACTGTGCGGTTTTAACCTACCAAAAGTGTGTAATTTTTTCCTATACGTATTTTATCAAAAGTGTGCGGTTTTTGAAGTCAACGGAATTTACATACACTTCAGACCGAACTACATTTTTACACAGTTTTAGAAATGGTAAAAAAGAAAAGCACACTCGAAGTCAAGAAAAATAGTTTAGAAAAGGAAAAGTTAATCGGTGAATAAAATAGATAAGAAATTCAATAATAACAGAACTAATTCACATGATATCTATAGAGTAATAGTAATAATAATAGAGGAACAAATTCTGTATTTGGGAACCAACTAGTAGATGTCTTGTCACAAGTATAGTACCATAGTGAGCATGGGTCGGAGAAGTTTTTGGGAATTTGCTATTCTCAAAGTGCACCACCGATACATTGTGTGGTCAAATTTTAAACCGAACAATGATCCGGAAATGCATAAAATGTTTTTTTTATTTTGTTGAACACGGAATAATATTGCGAGGACGCGTAAAACTGTTCGCAATAAAAATATCGTAACTGACCGAAATTTGACCAACATGATATTATTTTCACTCCATTTTAACATTCGCATTGATTTTCTTCATTCTTGTCTCGTCCTTCGGTTTTTTTCAATTTCATTTAATTTTTTATATTATTTATAATTTTCGTCTCGGTGTTCGTACAGGTACCGCTTTATACATTGTCTTTCGCTACACGTATACAAACAAAGAGTTAAGAATATGTACATGTATAGGCATATAATGTATTTATATTATATACATATAGATACGAACACACAATCGCCGGAACTATTAATAATTAATAATGAAAAAAATAAAAACATCCCGTTAGATTATTATGGCAATTTTATTTCGTCGAAATGGCTTTTCGTACAAATCCGATTTGTCAAATCCCGACTTATCTTCAAAAATACCTTATTAGATGTATTATTATTATACGTCTATCTTCTAGAATTTAAAATTGAAATATTTAACGGTTTAGTCACCAACACGAAGGTGTATATAAAATGCAATCATTTGTATTGGTAAAATTGTTTGTTGTTTTATGCATTCGAAATAATAACTAATGAATATTTATTGATGTTATGGAATATTGGAATATCATCTGTGCGTATATGTACACAGATGACAGATGATAATTTATATTTTATAATATTCATCGCTCCGAAAAAAATTCATCGTGTATTTCTTCTTTGGATTTATTTTTTTTAATGTTTAAAATATATACACACATCTTCAGCATAAGAAACAATAGACGCTCCGTCAAGGTCAAGACGATTTTTTTTTTGCTTCGTAACGGATGATGTTACCCGCTGTAGCGTATATAAAAGTCCAAACAACAACAGCATAATATCATTGTTATTTGCGTTCGCACAAAAGTAATGTTTGATTAGGTCGCTGGATCACTTACCATAATAAATAATATATAATATAATAAAGCGTAGCAGTTATTATACTTTGGTATACGTATATTATATTACTATAGTAGTACAGTATAGTACACATAAATATAATACGTACTTAATTAACATCCAACAACTTTTTGTTCATAGTAAATATAATCCAAAATCTGTAAGTTAAATCGTTAACAGCAAACGAAAGTGATGTGTTGAATAAATTGTAATTTTGGTTTTGCATCCGTCTATTTATGGAAATTCATGAAGTGTGATGCGAGTGTATTTAATCAAATAAAAGATCATGGTATCATTTCTGATTCGGTCTTTTTCTGGAATCACCTACAAGGATAGTAAAAATTAAGAACAGATGGTTCGTAGTTGAGAGGATTGTGATATTAACTAGTGATTGGAGTAGAAACGTTTGTATAAAAGGATTTAGCTACATAATAGGCGTTGAATTGATTTGATAAATCACTTCAACTATTATGATTAGCAATTACGCGGATAAACAAATTAATTTTTTTTTATGATATATTTCGTGTCTATTATCCCTATTTGTAACGGTTTGAAGATTTATACGCGTGTCGTCTATACGCGCGGGCGCGTTTGATTTTTCACTATTATACATATAAACGAGCACGCACTGCAGATCCTATCCAAAATAAGATTTTGAATTTGTCGGAGAAACGCGCTGAAGTATACAATAAATGACAATGTAATCAAATTAAGGGTCACTATAGATGTCCCGGATCTCTTTACTGCCATACCTTTTAGAGTTCCTTCCCAATTTTAAAAAATTTTTTAATCCATCTACATATCAACACACGGAACGTCATAAATTAAAGCATATCCATATCTTGCATCACAAGTTTAAACAAAAATTATATTTTATTATACTACTATTATTAGATGCCTATTACACATTATAGGTACATACAAAATATTCGACACCACGTAAATTATGATCGTGGTATCGTAATGTAGAAATATTACTATTTTATATATTAAAAATTCTCGTCGAATATTATGTAATTATATAATCATTGAATATAATAATGTAATTAAGAGTGCTTGTTTA
Source organism: Rhopalosiphum padi (assembly GCF_020882245.1). Classification (NCBI taxonomy): domain Eukaryota; kingdom Metazoa; phylum Arthropoda; class Insecta; order Hemiptera; family Aphididae; genus Rhopalosiphum; species Rhopalosiphum padi. The sequence continues at coordinate 64,394,095 of NC_083597.1, read as the reverse complement.
AATAAATGTTAGAAGAAAAAAGGGCCATTAAAATACCAGCGGGGTTCCTAAAGAGGTTTGAATCCACCTATGAATTAAACGTATACATACCTATATATTGAGGTTTATGATATTAATTATTTCGTTAATATGTTTATAATTTATATGTTCGAAAATATTTGGAACATAGCTCGTAATAACAACAATTATTCTAATAAGTAATAAGTATAATGTAGAAAAAAAAGAAGCGTACGTCTGGATCCGGAAGAAGCGTGCGGACAATGACATTATTTCGCATAAATTGTTGTTGAATAGGGCGAAACGACGTGACACTGACTATAACGCGTAATTCAGTATATTTTATACATTGTGTTTTATTATATAATTTCGACCGGTTTTGTCTTTTTCAGGAGCCGAAAAAATATATTAAAATTAAACACACGGTTCTCGCTGCGCCGCTTGATCGAGTTACAAATTATCGACTGCGGTTTGCAGACGCCGGACGGGCCTAACCCACTAGAATTCAGACGGTCATCGCATATTACTCTGCGTACCTATAATATTACGGATTTTTTCCCCGTTATTGTTCCACGGGTATCGATGTGATGGTGACGACACGACGGTGATGACGATGAAGACGATACACGAATTATTCACTATCTATTACAATATAGGAATTAAAGATGCATGTTTTCATTAGAAAAGAAACGAAAAAAAAACTAATGATAAAAAAATAATAAAAATAATTTTTATACCTAGTAAAATGTTGGTTTTAAATGTTTAACGACTTAAGATAATTTAAAAAAATATTTTCAAAAACGTAATTGTTTTTAATTAATGAACGTCTCACATTAAATGACTTACCTAGTTACCTAGTATAGAAAATTCATTCCTAACGCTTTTAAATATAATAATTAAAACACTAATGTCAGATTTTCTGATTTTCAGAGTTAAGAACACATGAATATTTTGTTTTTACTCTGCTGGAAAGTAGTGCCTCTTTTGTTTTTTACTAGTTCAAATTACAATTTACTACACCGATAATAAACGATAAACGATTGTCGAAGACTCGACGACGTTGGCGGGCGGGTGCACACGTTAAGTCGACGTGACCGACGAAAGTGCTGTAGACTCAGCCGTAAAAATTAGACCACAGATCGCATACGTAACATATTATTAACGGATGTATAAATCATATAATAATAATATACTGAGTGTCCTGAAAGTTCCGTATCACTCTAAGACCATGCATCACGTAATAATATTATATTGTATATTTATGTATAGTTTTTTCAACATTCGTCTATATAATATGATAAGAACATTCCATTTTAAAGACGTAAATGTTTCATGGGTTACTGTTGAAAAAACAACATTTGGATGATATTATATTACATATTTATTATTATTATATTTATCGATTTTCCGCGGAGATGATAAGAATAATTCCAGACTTTTGGAACACACTGTACGAGCCGTCCTCGACGAGCTTCGGGTACGTCACGGCATGGTCGTGTCTGAGAATATTGATGTGTAGATGAGTCGGTCATCCTCCTCCACCTCCTCATCCGCTTAAGTATATTCAAAGTCGGTATGTATTGGTGCGGGCCGGAAGAGACTGTGGCTGAGATGGAGACTGGTGTAGGGTGGGACACGAGCAACACGACGACGACGATGACGCATCCGCGCGAAGGCTTATAGCTATGTAGTATATATACTATAACGTTTCTTCGTGCCGGCCAGGCGTGACTGTAGCGCATTCGTGAAGAGAGTGTGAGAGAAATAGAAAAAAAGAGAAAGATAGAAAACTAAAATAATAATTCACAAAAAAATATAAATACAAGACAGAGTAATTTGGTAGGGTATTATTTTAATACATATGAATTTAATTACCAATAGATATATACAGGATAATTAACCAACTATGCTTACCCCTATTTTTCCTTAAACAATTTATCTATTTAAATTGTGAATTTTTGAATTTTTAAATATACTACTTAAATACTATACAGTAGTAATGGTAATACAGACTTATATTTTTCAAATTAGATCTAAATTATTTAGTGGATAATTGTATTGAATGTTTTGATGTGCTATTTCAAAATTCGTACGAGTAATTTATCACTTTAACAGTTATTCAAATGTTTATACTTACTAAGACCATTTTTACAAATTATAATAAATGTTGATAGATTAAAATTAATTAAAAAAACTTTCAAATTACCCCAAATGGTACACAAAGTTAAATAACTTAAAAACTACTAGTCCAAATTTTGATTATGATAATTCAAATTTTTTAGAAAAATAATCTGCTAAATAACTTACTGTTTAAATGGAGATTGTCATTTTAAAACAGAAGTTGAGATATCCAAAGGACACTTCTTATATAAGTATTAAGTAGTATAAAAAAAATCACAATAATTTAAAAATATAGTGTTTATGTAAATTTAAATATTCCAAAAGAACATATTTTGAATAACGACAATATTGATAGATGAAAAAGAGGGTAAGTATATACTTGCCATTTGGTAAACCATCCTGTATATTATCGATTATATTGCGCAGTTGCGGTGTATTTTATATTATCATTATTATTATGTATTATCGTTGTCGTAGATCATAATAATATATTATGTATAATTCAACGCGTTTTTTTGCTGCGCACACTCACTCCGAACAATACAATACACTGAAATATATTACTATGGAAGAAAAAGAATACCGCCTGCTATATCTATAATATACGTATATATATGCGCAACGAGGACGTAGCTACACTCTCTCCGAAGTTGCAGCAGTCCTTACAAATATGGTCGTATTTTACGTTATTTGTACGTTTATATGGTCAAACCATCGCGGTGTGATATATTAATAACTTAATAATATTATATTATAGTTATGACGTATATCCACTTATATTGGGTAATTCTTTTGTCGAAAAACAATCACAAACTTATAACGTTTTTGAAAATATTTTTACGGTTTTAAATGTTACAAGTTTTTTACTTCTTTTTAATATAACAACATACATTTTTAATTATTCCTATAGTAATTTATTGTAATGTCAAATTCTCATCAGTACTCCGGAACGATCTATCGATGGCGTTTTTCACCGCGGCGAATTACATTGTTTTCGCGATAAAATGCAATATAAAAACATTCGCGTAAACAAATCAACACGTCGCAGAGACGGAGGCGACGTTTATAGTTAAGTTTACAAGTTTTTAATACAGAAAATTCCATACGATTTGGTGGCAATAACACAATAATATTTTACACAGGTTACCTGTTGCCGGATAGTATATGCATGTGACACATTAATGAGTAATATAATGAAAGCTATTTTTAATTTATTAAAAATTGAAATATGTAAATGTTTGTTTTTTTTTACAAGAATATTTATAAAAAAAAATAAAATATTTAACAAGTTTTTATAATTATTCATTTTTTACATTTTAATTATATAAAAAAGAAAAAATACTGAATTTATAAAAATAAATAAATTAACGAGAACAACTAATCAATATAGTAAAGAATTGTACAACAATAACAGATACATCGATATCAAAAATTGTTAACCTATTTTATCTTATTAATCACGACGTTTTCATTGTTTTCAATAACCATTAAAATAATCACCCAGATACTCAGTCACTAATTAACGGATTTTTATGGAGTATGCAATGTGCCGGTCATTTGGTCCTTTACTGGTAGGATTGAACCAATATGAGTACAACAATTTTTTTTTTAAATATCTTTTATAAAATGAATCATCACTAAATATTATATTAAAATAATGATTGAAAATCAAAAAATACATAAACACTCAGACACATAATATGTCCATATTTGCAAAGCGATTTCGCGGTATTAGACTCACGAATTCTGATTTCTGATTACAGTTCATTATCTCTTTGGTAAACATTTAATATTATTGTTACGGAAAATTAAATTTAAACAACTTGGTTACAGTGTTGTACGTCCTTTGTAAGCGATCGTGAATGATGCAGCTCAATTCAATACACGTGTATATATGTATAAACAAACCAGTCGGCGGAGTGCGTACGTAAAAACAAACCGTTACCGTGGTTAAAACATATATTATAATTTTTATTACATTCGTCTAGCAGTTCGCAGTCGTCGTTGTAATCAAAGTCGACCATAAATGATCCAAAGATTACGTGTGTTATAAGACACAATGTATACCTATACTGCTTTTATACGGTATATTACCACCGGTAATCGGAATAAAAATACTCGAAATAAAATATTACGTTTTTTAATATTTTAACGATAGTGTATAAGATATAAAATCTTCAAATGTTACCTATTGACATGTAGTGTATAGTGTTTATAAATTTTATATTTATTTTATTAAAACCTACATGTTTTTTATTCCGGGATGCATGACCACCATCCTATTTAATGCTTTATTATGATTTATTTGATTTATTATCTATATCATTATACCTATCGTTTGGTTGTTGAGTAAGTTCATCTAACTACTACATAATATAGAGCATATTATACCTATTATTTTAGTAGTATAAAATGTTGGACTTTTTTTCCGTGTTAAATGTATGCGTGTTTATTTTTATTGCGAAATTGTTCTCTAATTGAACAATAATAATGTCCAACACAAACTACCGTCAACAGAAAATTGTTTTCATCGCGAAAATCGCCTATAAGACTTAAAAGAAAACGAATTCGTTGTGTTTCGTAACGAATTGTCGTTATGGTTGTTTGACTACGAACTATTGGTATAATAGTGTAGTTATATGTATGCCAATAAAATAAATATAAATATATATATTTATATATATATATTACTGTAGTCGACGAATACGACCCATTTCATGATAGTGGGAAAAACACCGTGGCAAAATGTCTATGCACTTTCACACAAAATATGATGGTAACTATTTAATCTGTAGATCGTTTATATACACGTAAATGTGCTTGTATAATTATGGCGCACGCGCGTGTATGTGTGTGTGGAAGGGGCTTAATCTTTTAATAAGAATTTACCATTATTTTTTTTTGAATTCTCTGAACATTCCATTTCTTCTATTGTTGTACGGCATTTCGATGTAAGTACAGGAATATTATTTCTATATAATATATTGTACAGATGAAAAATAGAAGAGAAAAATGTGTATTGTATATTATCTCTGTTAAATAAATAATAAATAAAACAAATTTTTAAATATTATACAATCTGTAGCTTATTGTTATACTAAAAATTTGCAATTTCAGCTATAAAATCAAACTATTTAGTGGTGTCCAGTAAATAGTATAAGTTGATGGGAGTGCACTGGGTGTCGCAGGTTTTTGCGGTAAAAATTAAGAATCCCCTTGCTCCGCCGCACTTAAGAACCGAACGAATTCCAAGAATTGCACTATTGCGCGACGTGTGTAATGCGTGCTAAACTAGACAGATAAATCATTCGAGTGCGACCGAAAATCGTACGCCGTCGAATAATAGGTCCACTGACACAATTGTAACGGATGTGAACGTGTTATAAACGGTCATTGATTAATTTTACGCGGATGCTTAACTCTGGTCGATTCGTGCATTAGACGCGTTGTGAAGAGTTTAGAATATATTAATTTATTTATCAAGCGTGCGTATATGTTTGTATATAATGTACTGCAAAAGAGGAGAGGGAAGAACGGCGGCTACACCATGAAAGTGGCACAAGAGGGCACTGCTGAGGAAAGTCGGAACTTAGCCCCCGCGGGGGCTCCTACACACGACAGGTTGTTGGTTTTGGGGTCACCTGTGGTTTTATATTTTACTCGTTCGACGGTCATCAATATTCACGTTTGACTGCACTACAGTGGCCGCGATTATTATCATTTTTACTGTAACACACATTTCTCTCTATATATAATATATATATATATACATATTACAGGCGTAGGTCGTCTGATTGTCGTGTCTATTGTAATTACTATTCGTTTCCACTGGCGATTATTGTGCGTTTTGATTGGCCGACAACCGCGTTGCTTTTATTTAACCGCGGTGGCGCAGGTCGTCAAACTATTTAATGGTCCGTTTGATTGTGATTTAAATTGTACAACACAATGTCCCACCGTTCGACTACAGTTCAAGCAGATAGTAAGCTTTTTGCATACGTCTCTCGGGTAATAACAAAACGGACGAACGGTAATATCGTCGATATCAAAATAAACTTGTGTGATTTTTACAATACTTTCATTTGATAATGGAATTTTAATAACTGTTTAGAAATCTTAGTGAATCTATGTATTGTATATCGTATACATGATTTAATGTACTAAATTCTCTTAACATATTTCTTTACAACAGTAGTCGCGGCATACCGAGAACGAAATAGACAGACCAAGGTATAAAACCTGTCCGTGGAATCAGTGTCACTGAAGCAGCGTGTAATACATCCAACTCACTGATACTTTCTTCGATAGATAAAATGTACCTACAACCTAATAACTACCTAAATAATAACACATAATATAATATTTAGATAAACAAATCCATGATGATCATACGGTTAACGAACTGCAGCGCGACATTTAAATCCGTTAGGGGATAATAATAATATTTTTAAACACTAGCACACATCTGGTCAAGGTTCCACTGCAGGAATTGTTTCAGAGAATACGGGCAAGACCATCGACTGTAGTAAAAATATTGGATTTGTACCAAGACCTATCTCATTACCTTACGCCGCCGCCGTAGTCGTGTTATTATATTACATATATTATGTAGGTATCCCACCAGAATCCGCCTATCGGGCTGCCACGCCTCTATGACCGCCGTCTGATGTAGGAATGCCGGTGCGCATTCCGGAGCGACCGCTTTAAAACCCATGACACCGTCGAATTTATTATTATATTATATATTTACACATTCGACGATCTCTGTATAATGTATTTTAAGAGCAGGCTTGTATATTATAATATATAATATGATATCGCTTGTGTACGAGTTGTACAAGAAAAATAGTCAAAACGATAGCACTCGTTTATAAAATGTTTATTTATTTATCGTACTTATTATTGAATCCACGGAATGAAGTCGCGTAATATAATGTCTGTCGCATTGTATTATTACAAGTTCGAATGGTTTGTGGTTTTACGATATGCCGGTTCACACGCGGTGGCCTTTTAAAACCACACCAAATGTTCACGAATGGTATAATAATATTAAAACCACAAAACGATATTATAATACCTGCTAATGTGTGTATAACTATATATACACGCGTGGGCAAGTATATAACTCTGGGCGGATATGCCTACGATATCCACCGCGTTGAGTTCTATACACTTACTGCGCGTGCCTACACAATAGTAGTAATAATATGATATAGATGACGACCATCATTTGCGTCTTTCGTAGGCACAGAATTACGCGTTAACGTCCCCACCGCGCGATAGGTAATAGGTATAACATTGGTAAAGATTTTTAATTTTTATGTAATATCATAACGCTAAATGTTATATACCATATTGTTTACCGTGACGTGACGGTGAGAGACCTAACTACCGAATGTTACATAACTGTCTATACACTCTATACATAATATAATATTATATATAATATATATAATGTATTTATTCGAACGCGTGATATGCTTCTACAGCCGTACACTTTCAAAACGCGCCAGCATAATATTATTATATATATACCCACGCAGTAACCCTACCGAACCGGTAATAAAGCCAATAGAGGTGTTTGCTTACGATACGACCGTCGTATTATTATTATCGTTGCGAAGGCTCAAAAATGAGTTTACATTTTTAATTATTTGTATTTTTTACTTTTATTTTGCACAGAACTGACACAGTAAATTTTGTTATATTATTATAATAATTGCGTATTGTGATAATGACACGAAAAACGGATGAGTCTGTACTCTCTTTAGTGCATAATATTATATATATAGATTGCAGTATCCACAGCTAGTCAGAAAAATCGCAACGAATTTATTATTGATTTGTAATTTACAAATTTACAAATTTACACTTAAATTTAAAGCGACCTTACTTATGTCATATCTTGCAGTTATGCAGACATAAATGTCTAATACATAGATGTATAATATTTGAACAATGTACAGCTTCCAAAAATAATTAGCTAAATACCAAGATTTTTTAAATTTATGTTTGTTCATGTTTATCTTCAGAATGAATTACATAAAATATATATTATTATATTTAAAAAAAAATTTTCTTTGTGTTCTAGACTTTTCGAATATATTAGGTTGATACTGATATAGGTACTAAAATACGCGCATCATATTGATTTTTGTTATGTAATCTTTTAAAAAATAGGTAGGTATATACTATATTTATATATCAAGACGTATTTATCATCGATTCATTGTATAGAAGACTATTCACTACTAACTAATTAGGTAATATTTATTAGTTAAAAAACTAATGAACAAATAATAATTACCAAACTTAACGAGCCATATTAATAACATTTTATTACCTACCGTCATGCTTGTTTAGTTTTTATTTTACTTAAAAATGTACCTACCTATACATATATTTTTTTATTAATTAAAACTATCGCGGTGAAAATACTAAGTTTTAAGTGCCTACAAGAAATACTAAAAACGTGTTAAAAAAATATATTTGAAGTTTTAATACCGAATAATAAATTGAAAACCTGATCCGTGAAATAAAATATTACTAAATCGTCAAAATTACCGTTTAATTTAGAGTACAATAGTTATTATACAAAAGAAAAGTCATTAAAGTTATTATGTGGACATGTGGTTGTGTGTACCCCATAATATTATATGACATCCTGCAGTTATTAAGGTTTCAGTTGTTGTGTTTCAGACTTGAATAATTACGAACGTTTCTGCAATATTGACCTAATGTATAGCGATGTCCGCGTATAACTCCGTCAAATATTCGCATTTCGAAATCAACTTCAATTAGATATTATTATAAAATGACAATGTCGTGGCTTAGAGCTACATAATGATAATAAACAGTCAGAATTAACAATTTATAATAATAATATGATTATGATATTATATCGACACACACGCGTACATATAAAGCCTAATATAATTTATATTATGTGCAATGTGCTTAGAGTTTGGTTTTCGTTCCGAACGAAAAATAGTATAAAATCGTAAAAAGACAATACACGATCGTTAACGCTATGGCGAGAGGGATGACAATGACAGGACGGTATACAATAATACCTGGATATGTGAACAACGAATATTTTCGACGGCGCAGTTGAGTCGATTATAAATTATAATTAATAATAATTAAAACCCGGATTCCATTGAAAAATACATTATATTTTTAGGTGCATTAGACATTGTATTATAGAGATGGAACATTTTTTTTTCCATTTTCCATTTTTTAGCATTTACAGATCATTTTATAAATATTTAATGCACAAATGATTAAGAAACGTGTTTTCATAATATTTGATTTAATAGTTTTCAGATATTTTTCATTTGTGCCAAATTTCATCGTTCTATTTAAAAAAAATGTTGACTTTGTTTTATAATTTATAGGTGTATATATATATACACGAGACCGTCTTACATACAAAATCCGATCCATTGATAACAACCGTTGATTATGGACGTGGATAGTAAAACGATACAATTTTATACTATTATGAATTATACTTAACTTAAAATAATATAAAACATAACACGTTTACAATTAAACGAATTTTAATTTACCTGCAGGTGATCGTAGTTTCTGTCTCCGCATCTGTGACGCGTTAAAAATGTGATGGTCGTTATCGCTTCGTCTTGACGGGCCTCTGATGATGCGCCACGTTGTTACTCTGCTTCTGGTGGTGCACCACCTGGTCAGCACGGTCCAGCTCATCGCCGGACAGTTCCAAATCCTGCATCATCTGCATGATCTCTCGTTCTTTCTTTATGTCTACCTTGTTCGGCACCCCGTCCACGCCATTCGGCACGATTGGCGGCGCAGCGAACTTAAGATTAGCCAATGACCCGTACGATCGGGACCGATGCTCCTGTCGGATTGAGTACGAGAACGCCCGCTCATTGAGGTGACCTTTCCGCCGATAGATGCCGGTACTGTATAGCGAGTCCTCCGTGTCATCCGTCATGTCGTCGTGTCCTGCCGACATGATGCCGTTGCCGTTGACCCTGTGCCCGTTGACAGCCATCTGAGGCGGTCCATTGGGTGGTGGCGGTGGTGGATGCTGCAGTGGCTGTTGCTGGTGCGACTGCATCATCATCATTCCACCTCCGCCCGCACCACCGTTGACCATCAACTGCGGCACCATCAGCGGTGGCATCATCCCGTTGACCGAGTCTTTGGATTTTTTGTCCTTTTTGCCCTTCTTGGTCTTAGGCGCCGGCCCGTTGTTGTTATTGTTGTTCATGTGATTGACGCTGTTGGCGTACTGCTGCATCAGGTAAGCCTCGTGCGGGAAGTGTTCGGGTTGATAAGACGCCACGGGACTCAGCGGCCGGGCAGACGGCATGTAAATCGGTTCTTCCATGGCCATTGGCACTGGCATGGGCACGCCATGCTTGGACTTTTTGCCAGTATGCACATACATGGGTACTGGCATGTAGTTAGCCGGTATCATTCCCGGTCTGGGTACGGGTATCATACCTGGCTTCATCTTATGCATCTTCTTGGGGTGCGGCAACGTGGTAGGCACCATCATGAGAGGCGGCGGAGGCGGTGGCTGCTGCTGTATCATCATTCCGGGGTGGTGGTGATGTGGGTGATGCGGTGGATGCGGTTGAAAGCCGTTGAGAGGCCTGAGCATGGTACCGCCCCCGCCGTTGGAGTATATGTGGTTAGGTGGCGGTGGCGGTGGAGGCTGTTGATATTGCATAAACCCTCTGGGTGGTCCTCGGCTCGCCATAGTGCCGTTGAGTGACACTGAACTCCGGCCGCCGTGCACAGATCTCATAAGCGAGCCATTCATCGACGGCGCGTACAAATCTTCGCGACTTCCACCTGTCGGCGTCCTCTTGCGGCGTGGTCTTTCTTTGGTCTTTTTGGCTGTCGGTTTATTGCTATCGTCTCTCACAGGTGGCGGTGGTGGTGGCGGTGGCGGAGCACCCCCAACCAGTTGCCTAGGCCTGCTAGACCGCGAGCTACGCATCGTGTTGCCTGTGCCGTACAAGTCTTCCTTTTCCGATATATCTTTGGTGCTGCCCACCCACACCTTATGGTTTTCATCGCCGTTGCACTCGGACAAGTCGTCCATAGAGTTCGTAGACGCTTCCAACATGGTGATGCCGTTCGAGTGTGCGCTGTTGAGTGTCAGCGTACTCCCAGCCGCCGCGCCACCGTTGGTCATGCGCCGCCAACCCTCTACCTTTTCAATTGTGTTGTTGCCAACCGACCTATTAGTCCGCACCGTGCCATATATGCTATTACCGCCGGCACCATTGGTGGTGCCGTTCGTGCCGCCACCTTCCGATTGTTTGGCGTATGACGAGTCAGCGTAAGCATGGAAACAGCACCGGACCAGCGCGTTGGCGGCCATTTCGCGCTTGCATATAAAACGTGTGACATTCGAGCACCTTGATGCCGGAAGTCCGGCGAAGTATTGCTGCAAACAGTGGTGGGTGGTTGGGATTCGGGGACCGAGCGAACGGAGAGTCCAATGGCAGAAATCGTGGCTGCGACGAACCGTTTGACTTCTCAGGCACCAGAACGAAACGGACCGCGGCGCAGTAGTGCAGTGACTCAATCGGGAAGAATCGAGTAATCTTTTTGTGGTTCTCGTCTACGTTCTCTAACAGTAGGCCGTTGCTCCAGACGCTCAGCCAAGAGTCAATGCCGCGGGCGCCCAGGGCCCCCTGTTCTGGGTATAGCTCCTTGAGTGGCTCTTGTATTCCTTGCAGACCGTCTTTAGTAATATGCGGCACGGCTGAACCCAAATATAGGACTCGGCACCGGCAGATGGGCGTCGAATCGGACGGTCTCATCATCATCATCATACTCATGGTGGCGATCGACGGACTTTCCGCACTACTGTACACTTCGCGAGACCGGTGATGGTACGATACGTCGTGTCCACTGCTTCGTTTATAAATTAGTGTGTGCGCCCGCCGCGGTATTTAAATATGTCACATTCCCTGTAACGCGATGAGACTACGTTTGCCGGCCACCGTCATTCACATCACGGGTCGCGCGCGTCCAGTGAAATCCCGTGTATATTTATCCGAAACGTGGTTCGCGACGATGGTTATATATGTATACGACCTTCGTACGACGTAGTGTGTTCGGCACACGCGAAACGCGATACGAAAACGTGACGAGTGTAATAATATCACAAAAAACGAACTACGCAAAACAAGACACGATTGCGAACGGTGTGCCCCGTAGACTGACGATGGAGCGGTGGTCGTCGCTCGCCGGCGACCTGTCGTGCGGGTTTACCGCGCGGCAGTCCCCCACCGGCGTCGTCGCTGCCACAGTGCGCGTACCGTTCCACAGGTAGTGCTGCAGCCTGCAGGTAATATTAAAAATATAATATTATTATCGAGAGAGAAAGAGTAAGAAGGAGAGGTATATTGTATATTATGTTATTCAACCGGGAAGACTACGGAACGAGTCGCGTTCTGTACCCAACTCTGCCTTCGCAGACGTACCAGAGGTACCGGTTCGCCTGCTACGACGGTAATAATAATAATAATAATAACGATAATATATTATAAGTTTGTTAGTGTGTATACAGGTTGTATAAGGTATGCACAGTAGAGGACGTATGTTACCCGACGTCCATCGTCGACGTCCGTACGCGGATTTTTACCCACGGACCACGGTTCGACCGGAAAAAATCGACGTACGCGCAAACGACAACAACGAGCGATCTGACCATGTTTTTTTTTGTTTGTAACCTAACAAATTTATTCATTTGTTTTTATCCCGAGCACACATTATCATTACTATATTATGTAAAATTATTATTGTATTATTTATCTCTTAAATTTATTAAGATTTAAAAGATACATCTTTTCATCGACAGACCAAAATGTCGAATTCAATATGTCCGAACTGGGCCACCGCATAATTTGTTTTGAGATAATATAATATTCCCATTTTTTATTTAGTGCATTTTTATATTTTATTTCCGTAATTATAAAGTGAGGAATGTATATATAGGTACGCCATATACGGCATACCTACTTTATATGACTATATTTTTGTCTATATTATTATATTATAAATTATAATATGATAGTTACACGCTCTGCAGATTGATGTTGAATTATTTATAGGTATTAGTGGTGTTGTGCTTAAATGGGAACAAAATCAAAATTGCTCTAATTATCATATTTTGGAAGTAGCAAATTTTTATACTCAATTAATAACTATTGAATAATAAACTATATACCTACCTATTATTATTTTATTATGCTGGATAAATGTTTTTAATTTTTAAAATTTAAAGCAAAGGGAGTGATCAGTGATAATAAAAAATTAATGTTTATAGCTACGAGGGCAGTAAATAAATTCATATATTTACCATAGGCAATAAAATCTTATTCAGACGCGGATACAAGGGGGGGGCATGGGAGCGATCCCCCTCCCAAAAAAAAATAACGAAAAAAAATCAATTTACTTTATTAATTTGTCAAACGATGAAAAAAATTTAATTTTTTTATAGTTTAGGATCTTATGTTTAGTTTTTATTTACATTAAATAATAGTTAATACATTGTTCAGCGGATAGTTTTTTTTATAATTCTGTAATTTCCAATTGTGCCGACTGACGACGCAACGCATGCGAACGAAGTATCAGATTTTTTTTTCATAATCCTAAGTATATTTATGTGCTTAAGAAGATGGTGTGATTCAAAATTAAATATATCTTGTTGTTGCGTACATATTAAAAATTATAATTTAGTAAAATTATTGAAATCGCGACTCGCGTTGTATTGCCGCGCAAACCAATTTTTTTCATTATTATTTAACGCCTGTATCTCTTTGAATAATCAGTGATTAAGTGTGAGACCCACACTATTTTATAAATAATAGATGTATTTTAGTCAACTTTTTTCACACACTGATACATATTGTAATAATAATTTATTAATGCAAAGATAGTTGTATAGATAATATTTACAATGAAAATGTCTTCAAACAAACATTGAATATTTCGAATCAATAAATGCAAATTTAACAAATGTCGAATATTTTTCAAAAACAAAAAGGAAATTAGATTTTGCTTTGTAATTATTGTTGATTTATTAATATTCAATAGTTTTTTAATAGTTTTTACTAATTTTTCTTAAATAAAGAGTGTTCTTTTCAATGCACCTACCTAGTTTTTTTATTAATTTTTAGTTGTAAGTTAATTCCTTTAAAATTTAAAGAAATATTTATAGTAATATATAGCATTGATTATGTATATAATATATAATAAAATAAAATAAGAATTATATAATAATAAATATATATATATATATATATATATATATATATTGTATAATATATAATCGATGGTAATAATTATAATATAATAATAGAATTATTGTACAATATATAATGGCCGAATGCCCCCCCCCCTAATAATTACTCTGGATCCGCGCCTGATCTTATTCATTGCGGTAGTGCGGTACAATGCTTCAAATTCGATAGCTAAGATCACCAATTAATATTGTTGAAGAGCCACTTAAAGTTTTTTTTTTTTTTGAAGGAGGTACAGATTTATTCAAACAATTTTATTTCATTCACCATAAAAAAATCAATTTTCTTTCAGGGGACTAAATAAAATCCGTTCATGGACCACATATCCAGTGTCCAGTGAGTCATGAATTCCCCTAAAGAATATATTATAATATATATATATATACATTATATATACGCTATATAAATTAATATATTGGTTTTTTTATATCATTGAATTATCTGTAATATTTACCTACGTTTAACAGTAACTACCAACTATGACTATTAAAATTGTTTTAAATTATTAGTATAAAATGTAATGATATAATATTAATTTTATACAATATATTATAATTTATAGGTAGCCAGGTAGGTCCAGTACATTATTTATAATACATAAGTTTACACATCTAATTTTAAAATAATAATTTGTATTTTTATATTGTTTATATAGCTACCTATGTTAAATAATAATAATATACTCGTAATTTCCTGTAAACGCAATACGTATAAAATTATATAGTTAAATATAATTAGTCTATATTTATTTTTAAAAATATCATATTAATAGTAGACATTTTAAATTATTTAAGTGACGTCTTTACCATTCAAATTTTCTTGACGCCATTACCATTCAAAACATTAATTTAAAACTAATATTTCTGATATAGTCCAGTTATAGCCGTTTTAATTACGTACTAGCCACTAGGTACTAACTTCTATAAATATTATTTATTGTGATTTGTGAAGTATTATCAACTAGAATATCGCATTAACACATCAATTACATTTGATTTTCGATTAATCAAAATTAGATAAATATGTATAAATATTAAATGGCTTAATTTTTTAAGACTAAGAAATAATTATTACGATTATAAGTAACTTCTTTTATTTTAAACATAATTTTAAAGTATAAAAAATGTAGGTACCAATATTGTTATTGTTTTCTAAAAGGAGAAAATTTACCACTTGCGATGAAGGCCAATTAAAAGAAAAAAGCTCGTATATAGGTACAGATATTATAACTTATAAGAGTATTAGAAATTCGTCTTGATTACATTCCAAAATTGGTATTCTTGTCTGAGTTGTCCGTCAATTATGGAATTTTCTTTTCAAAACCGCTTATTTACAAAAAAAATTTACTTTTAAAACATCTATTTTGTATCATCACATCTGGTAATTTTCAAATTGTAGAGAACACGGATCGCATTAGCGGGTCGATACGAAATGTAAGTACCTAATACATTTACAATCCGAATACTATTTATGAAAACTGCCTAACTAATAAATATAAATTATAATAACACTATTCAACTATTAATTGTATAAATACTATTGGTTTTTTACTCGTATTGCAGCGTAGTCTATGCCTTATGAGTTATGACTTATGGTATAGGTTACGTACATGTCTCCAACCCCACCCAATCAAAATTTCGACATTTTTTTCAAGTCAACATTTATCAGTCATTTAACAACAATTTGCAAGCATATTTTTTAATTGAAAAAAATAAAAAAACTTAGGGTGAGGCTGGAGACACATGTTGGCCCCCAACTTTCATAAAAGCCCAAATTAATAAAAAATGTATAATATTAATAAAGTTTATATTCATAAGAAATATTCTTTATTGATTAAAAAATTCCAATTAAATAGAAAATACTAATGTTCATAAAAATGCTCTTGTATAATAACCTCGGGGAAACTAACGCATTCAAATTCTAAAAATTCCATAGCGAATTCAAGCAAATAAGTAGATGGTAACTAGTATCAACATTTCTTGGTTAAAATAGGATATTTTTTAAATTAAGAATATTTTTTATGGAAATTAGTATTTTATATTTATTTGGAATTTTTTAATCAATAAAGAATATTTTTTATGAATATACACTTTTTATTAATATTACATTTCTTATTAATTTTAACTTTTTATAAAATAATGAATATTTTAATTATTGAAGCTTTTTATTTCATAAAAATAATATTTATTTGTAAATTTGATTTTTTATTAATTTAGGATTTTTACTAAATGTAGCATTTTTTATTAAACGTTTTATTTTGATCTACTTATCCAATTTTTTTTACAAATATTATCATTTTTATAATGTAGGGTTTTTTTTATAAATATTTCATTTTTATTAATTTAGGTTTTTTTCAAGGCTGTGCATTAACGAGTTAATAAGTTAAAAGTTAAGTTAATTTTAACTTAATAACTTAACTCAACATGATTTGTTAACTTAACTTTAAACTTAATTGATATATTAACAATTATATTAACTTACTTAACTTTGAATTTAATTGAACCAAAACATATTTAACTTAACTGAGTCAAAAAAAATCATTAATTTGCACAGCCTTGGTTTTTTATTCCACAAAGATTTTTTTTTTTTATGAATTATAGATTTTTTTATTAATTTAGGGTTTTTATTAAATTTGGAATTTTTTATTTAACTTTTCTAGATTTATTCAGTTTTTTTATTCTAATTAGATAAAAATCTATGTTTGATAAATTTTTCTTAATTGAATAAATAAAAAAATGATTTTATATTAAATAAAACAATCTAATAACTGGAATAAAAAACGACCATGAAATGAAAATCTTATTTAGTTAAAAAAAGTCAAGTTTAGGACAAAAATCTTTATTGTAATTATAATTATAAAAATCTAATTTGAATAAAAAATTTCAAAAGAACAAAAAGTTAGTAGCAATTTTTCTTAAGAGGTTTGAAGTTACTGGGTTAAAATGGGTGCACATTTTTTTTCTGGGGAAACCGAAACCATGCAAATTCTAAAAATTCTGTTACGTCCCCTCTTCACCGGGCCTACGCCTTCCGACCTTACAGGTTTAAGTTTTCAGTGTGTAATATTAATACTAAGATCAGGTTAGGTTAGGTTAAATTTTTTGACTTTTTTTAAGCTAGTTATAGACAATTGAAATTTATATTTTTTGAAATGTCAATAAAAAAATTTTGCAATCCATAAAATTTATAAAATTTAATACAAGGTTTATTATAAATTGTACTTATCATAGAAAAAAAAAAAAATAAAAATCGTTAGTCACAATTTTCGTTTATAAGCATTTAAAGTTCACATGTTTACAAAATATGTCAAAATCACGAAAATTTTCAAGGAATTTTGAAGTTGAAAATGCATAACATTTTTGTGATTTTTTATACCTTGGGTTTAAAAACCCTATACAAAATTCTCTATAACTTTTTCTTCAAATTACTGTAAAAAAAATTCTAGCATCAACATAGAAAAAATTTTATGAGCGTATGAAATTTAATTTTTTACGAAATCGAGTAAAATAATGATATATTATACATTTTAAATTTAAATATAGGTAATAATATAATATATCCTACTAATTATCCTAGACTGACAAATTATCTCCGTTCAGAATCGTTTTTCGTATATCTACAATGATACCTGTCATTGCATTCAAATTTAACACATCCATTATTGTGACCTACTCTCCATCTCTACTATACAGTAGAGCGATACCCACTTGCCCACTTCCCTCTTTAGGACATTAAAAAAATGCTTATTTTACTGGTGAGTCGTGTTACTGCATTATATACAATACTAAACGTCATGTATATTGTACGACACTATACTACATACTCTATGTCGTATAGTTTACAATCAACAATCGCAGTGTTTCATATTATTATTCTTTGTGAATTTTGGCAATTTTTAGCTATTTCATTTTACCTATAGCCATTGTCGTCGTCAATTCAATATTATTTATAAATGGATAATTTATTACCTTTTGATAGTCACTTCGAGTAAAATTTCGTGTACAGTAATGAAAATTATGTATTAAAATTAAATTTATTATTTTATTAAAATATAGTAACTCAATAACCAGATTCAATAATAAAAAATTGATTAAAATAGTGGCCCAATTAAAGTTTACTTTTTCGAAAAAAAAGGTTTATTGCCTCATTGGGACTCATTCCTTGACACCCAAATTAATAACAAATTAATAACTAAACCATTACGCACATACCTACCTATAAATTATTCCTTGTCTGCAGTTGGTACATTGAACTAGCGTCCAACACCAGAGTATAACCAAAATTATTGTTACAATTGGTATATACCGAGTTTATATTATTATTATGATTTTAATAAATGAACTTAATGTTTTCTTGTATTTAATATTATATTCAACGCAATAAGGTAATATTAATGGACAATGGTATTATATACATAAACGGCGCTAAAATTCGTTAAAAAAATTATGGCCGTACATAATATGTAATATAGGTATATATTACAATATATTATACGACCTGAGAAGTATACTTACATAGAATTCATCTGTTTTTACACAGCAGGCGTAAGTAGGTACTTATAAACTACATATCTGTAATGCATCCGGTATCATAGTATGACACGTATAACCATATAGGTAGATGGAACGGCGCGGAAAACCTTTCAGGTCAGGAAATTGTGTTCGTCTAAATTGTATTTTTTACTAAAACCTTCTAGTCATCATATTATACACAAATTAGTAGGGCGAAAATGACTTACTGAATTGGAACGATATTTAAAAATGTCTACAATTATCGGAATATATTATGAAAACATATGTATTACAATTTACAATTAACAGCGGTTCAGGCCACCTGGTAACACCCGTCACGACGGTCGTGGTCAAGGGATTGTTCATTCGCATAGGCGTATTAATATGATAATATTTTATACAATATACCACCAACGTCTTTGGAGAATCTGTGTAGAGGACGACACAACAGAACTCAGGCGATGTCGTCTATAATATACTCTATAGTGACACAATTCGCCCGCGTCGAACTGCCAACTGGTGTGTATAAATTGGGCCGAAAATTATTTAAGTATAAAACTATAAAAGACTATTACTACCACCGATATACCTCATTAGTATATAAAGTATAATAGTATCTAATCTACCATTTATCTGTTGATTTATTTTATGAACGCCGACGAAATCAAAGTGGATGAATGGCTGACGCATCTCAAGATCTAAGACTGCAACTTTCTAGTTGGGAAAACACGACGTTTTCAACCTATTTAGTCGCAAAATTATTGCAATACAAAAAATATCCAACGTTAATAATGCGTAAAAAGAAATGAAATATTTAATAAAATAATAACAATTATGTATTTAATATTAATTTTTTAAATTTTGATCATAAAAAGAAAAGTATCTAATAAGAGCCTACTGAATAAAAAAAAATCAAATGAACGAACGAGAAAATTTAATCAATAAAATAATAAATTATACAGTTACAGTCATATAGGTAACAATTAAATAATAAGCCCTAGAAGCCAAAGTACCAAGTTTTATGCAACGGCACTGGTTATGAGGACCTATCTATCGATTTGGGATTTACACTAAGTACTGTATTATACCTATTTTATATGCATGATTTTATGCTTTTGATATAATAACATTTTTCAATACCAAAAAAAATAAACTATAAAAGTTTATAGTTACCATGATAATATTTTTAGTATTTTAACAAAATACTAGCAACCCCTTAAACACAGTTCTTATATTGACAAATGCACATGGACGTAGAATAGCTGTAATGCAAACTTTAGAAAGGTAATTCCTAGGTAAAATATATTTTTTTTCTTACACAAAAAGAATTGAATTCATAGACTTTATTCATTTATTTATTTAAAAAACACTATACAATATAGGTACTTAATAGTAATTCAATTAAAATTTTAATACATGATTACAAGACATTAATTTATTTTTTTATTTTTAATATGGCTTGTATTAGAAACAATAAGATCTTAACATACATACGCCAAGAATAATGATAATAAACATTTTTATAATTTAGATTTCTCATCAATACAGTGTATTGATGTAAAAACTTTTTTATAATGAATGCAAGTATTATGTGAAAATAGCTTTTCATTTTTAAACCAATACTCCAATAGGCTATTAATTTCTTCTTTTGTTTTGGGGAGCCCAGTTTTTTTGCAGTATCTTACTGTTTCACTCTAAATTAAATCAATTAAAATAAGTTAATTTTTAAAATGTAATTATGTTTAAATATAAATAACAAAATACCCGCAGATAGTTGACAACTTTCAACGGACGGCAACAATGTAGGTTATCGTTTTCTTTTTCCAATTGCATCAATTCTAAAAGTTGTTTGAGTTCCTCAGCACCATATGTTGATATATGTAGAGCTACATCTGTGATGTTTATATCCGGATTATCAGAATCTTCTGTAAAAATTATAATTTATAAGTATTATATATTGACAATAAACCATTAGTGTAACATACCATTAAATACAATAACAATATTAAAACCATTCTTAACTATTCTTTTATCTGTAATAGTATATTTATCAGCTGATGGTTCATATGAAGTATCCAGATCCATAAGAAAACGATAGTTTTTTTCACCCAAATATCTAAAAAAATAAAAAATTTGAACCCCAATCATAGGTTTCACTTTGTGGAATCAATCTATAAAAACATTATCATACATAATATAATTTAATACAAATAAACGATGTAACACTAAAAACATTTTGGTAGCTGATGAACTCAATTAGAACCGTCCAAGTTACTCTAGTCACGTTACAGAGTCAAGCATTTTCAAAAAATGACATAGAAATACTTGGTCGTGCAACCAAAATATTGATGGTGTACCTGAAATTTGAAAAATGAAAGCACGTCTCCATAAGACTCCATAAGAGTGCATAGAAATCACACTTCAATAGTTTTATTTTTATCTGCATTGAATTTTTTTTATTGTAAATTTAAAAATAAAGTATTTATTAAATATTAAGTAAAAAGTTAAAATTACTTTTTACTTGTTGTAATTGATTGGTCCAACATTTTAAGTGGTATCTCATCATCAGCCAATTTCTGGAAAAAAATTACAGCTTCTTGAAGACGACAAATATTTATAGCTTGTATTTCATTATGCACAAAACAAAACCAATTGTTGTCCTCTATTTGACCAATAAGCATAAATTTGGATAACCTAATTAAAAAAAAAAATTTCATTTAATTATATAATATAAATGTAAGATATCCTTAAATTACATGTAATGTATATTTTTGAATCATTCAAAACAGTGGTGCCGAACACCTGTGTATAGACAGATGGGGTTACTGCCCCACCTTGGAAAGTGGGTGGCTGGGACGTGAGTAGGTGGTTAGGATGGTTGTGTGTAGGATATAGTTGTGACATATAGAAATAAACCATATATTGAGTATACCCGAACACCAAAAAACCATTTTTACGTTGTGAAAGAAGAAATAACTAATAAGTCGGGTGTCTGGGTGGGTATTAATGTTTGTACTTTGCCACACCTATAGTAATTGATTTTGGCGCCACTGATTAAAAATTTATTTAAAACTTAATATTTAATTTATATCTAAACAATAATTTAAATAAATTTAATTTAGAAACTTACATCATTTTTTGATTCTTAAAAATATTTCTTTTGATCTCAGATAATTCTACATTAATTTGAGTAGAATGCCTTTCAAGATTCTTAGCGATAGTTTGAAATGATTTTTTTGGTAATTGTACATCATTTGTTTTAGTGGTTATTATTCCTTTTTTCTGTTCATTTGACAATTTTTTATACCTTAATTTTTCATCTTCACTCAAACTTCCCCATAATCTTGCAAGTTCTTTGCTTACTTTTGTAAATTCTATTCCTGGATTTTCTTGAATAACTAAATTAAGTAAAATAAATATTATTTATAATTTTTTATTAAAATAGTTCATTTAGGTTAGTGTAAATGTAAATACTTTTTATCCTTGTTTCCCTGGCAAAAAATGTAAAT
Source organism: Rhopalosiphum padi (assembly GCF_020882245.1). Taxonomy (NCBI): domain Eukaryota; kingdom Metazoa; phylum Arthropoda; class Insecta; order Hemiptera; family Aphididae; genus Rhopalosiphum; species Rhopalosiphum padi. Next base: position 64,371,649 of record NC_083597.1, on the reverse strand, counting down.
CCTGACATTTCTTTGTTTCCCATTTGACTACTGACACTACGAATGGTGTCACTAAGATCTTCTTCTGGAACATCTAAAATTCAAAATAATTTAAGTAAAATAATTGTTTTTATCTAACAATTTCATCTAATAACAGTTAAAAATAAGTATGCTTGGAGAGTGGACAATTATTTTTACCAAACACTCATTATTTAAAAATCTATTAACTTTCTTGAAAAATATTATTTTACAAAATTTTAGTCAAAATAAAAATTTTTTTTTAAAAATTAAAAATTATAGCAGTAAGAAAATTTAAAAATTTAATAATGTAAAAATTTAATAGATTTGAAATAATTTGTGTTGTTTGATAAAAGAATTGCTCTGTATTTTTATTACTGTGAATCCGGTGAATGTAAATTAATGTTATATTGTTTTTTTAGGATGTTTAAATTTTAAATGTTTCTATTCAACCCACAAATTGACTAAAATAATTTAAAAACTATAATATCCAGACAAAACTTAATATTACATTATAATTCAACATATTCATAATTTTTATAAGAAAAAACAGATAAATTAATTTGAATTTCAACATATTACATGTTGTCACGTAAAACACCAACTAAAATAAACAGATTTGAAAATAAATAAAATACCTCTCGTTGGTCTTTTTGATCTAGGTTGAGGTACCCAAGACTGTGGGCGATTTACTAAATGATTAAGACCAGGAACTTGCTCATCAGGAATAGAAACTGTACGAAAAAGATGTTCAATTTGTAACTGCTTTGTACTGCTATTTGATGAAGTTACTGAAATACTTTCTGAGGTTTCATCACTCATGTGTACTGGATTATAATTTTTCACTACAATATTTTTATCCTCTTGAGATACTGAAAAACATTTGTATTTTTTTAATTAACAAATATAATAAAAACAATTAATCCATGTAAATTTATTTATAAATTAGTAATAATAACTAAAAATATTAATACTTAATACCGGGTGGAGAATGAAGAATTTCAATTTCTTTATTTATTCTTGGCACACTGTTTTTTTCTAAGGTTTCAATTAAAATATCAGATTTTAACATTGCTCCACTCTGGAATTTTTTTTATGTACTTTCAAAATATTAAAATAAAAAAATAAACTTAATAAATACCTCTAATGGTTTTCCATTTAGAACTACATCACCCTTACTCCATTGAGAAATTGATATATCTTCAGCTATAAAATTTCTAACATTTGCGTTATCAGATTGAATAGTTTGAAGAGAAGAAATATTTCCTACATTCAATAACTTTTTACGGTATTCTGAAATATCATCGATACTTTCCACTTTGTTATTTTTCAAACATAACATTTTGTCACTTGTATTATTTTTTGATAAAAATGGCTCTTCAAAATCAATTTCTTCTAAGCTTAATTCCTTAACAATTTGTGTATGCTCGTCATTGCTTAATTCGGAGTTTAATGAATTATTATTAATAATTTTAGTCGACTCTGCATTTGGGACAAAAGAATCAATAACTTGTGAAATTAAGATTGGAGATTTTTTTACATCGACTTCTTCTGAATCATAAGGTATTTTTCTTTTATTATTTGGAGGTTCTAGGATTTTATTAATACTAGATTGATCATTCTCTACTTTATCATTATAATAATATTTAGTAATACAGTTCTTAAGATTGTGTAATATCATATCCTGAAAATTAGTTTTTAATTTAATTTGAATTAATACTATATTTATAAATGTATGCATGTTATATTAATATTAGTAATGACCAAGGCTGTGAATTTAATGCATTTGCATATTTTTTTTACTACCCGGTATAATAAAATGGATTCATCCAAAATTTGTTTTGACTTATTTATAGTTCAAATACCAAATCTTATTTTGCATATTTCATAAGTTAGGGCATATAAATGCATGTTTTAACAACAATTTTTTTATATAAATGCTTTTTTTTTCGTACTATGTATTCTATTTTTAATCGGGTATTTAACGTGTATTATTAACTATTGTACTCTTGAAGTCGATATTAAATTAATTTACTGATTTCAACAAGTACATAACAGATGACAACAATTGTTGATTGCACAATGCAATAACTACTTCAAAGGTATAAAATATATAATTTCAAGTAGAAACATATTTTATTCTAAGCATATATTTTTATAGATTTTGTATACAACGAAGATCAAGGCTAGTCAATCCCAAAAGTCATATACTCATGCAAGTATATAAATTTGTAATATTACTAATATTTAAACTAAAATTAATAAAAATTAAATTTTAATAGTTTTTTTGCATATTTTGTCAATTTTTAGTGCATATATGCATGCATATTTAATAGTTTTTAAGTGCATTAAATTCACAGCCTTGGACTAATAACAACACCAAAAAGAATAACCCAGTAATGTGTTTGATAATAATTATCAAATGTTAATGTAATTAGCATGATTACATTGATATTTTATGTAATTTTCAATATACTGAACCTGATTATGAAATAATATTCGAGATTTATCTGGTTCCAAATTTATGTCTATAGTTTCAGGTGGGATGGTTATAGATATAAAACATGGCAAGTACTTGCCTGGAGGTAAATAATGTCCAAAATAATTATTGAATTCTCCAACAATAAGCTAAAATATTTATTTAAAGAAAATTGTTTAATCAACAATTACAATAATTGAAGATCAACTTACTTATTGATATGTATTCTTACTTTTTCAATTTTGTTATCCCTGATTGGTCTTTTGTTTACATATAAATAAATTGCATCAGCAACATTTGTGGTAAAAAAACAATTTTGCACATTTATATTTTGTACAGGTAAAACTATATCAATATTTACCTAATTGGATTAAATTATTTTGGATTAAATCTTATTAAAATCTATCAAATTATTTAATTCTAGGTTATTTAAACCAAAAACTTACTTCTTCGTTTATAAGTGTTAAGTGCTTCACACATTTAGTCATTGACGATGACCAAATTTGACCAAATGTCACAACCAAATCAGTAGCTGAAGTCATTTGCCATAATACAGATTTATTATGAACTAAGGAAACACGAATGTTTTGTTGAATAGCTGCTAATGATTTAACAATGTTTTCTACTCTACGTAAATCATTAACACAGTGTTTTTTCGAACTATAAATCTGTTTTCGAACTGGTAATTTTTTAAAAAGGTTTTCTATCTTGATAACTGTACCTGTTAAAAAAAAATATACCATTAAAATGTATGTTGTGTAAATTATGATAAATATTATTAGATACTATCAACAACTGTAGAAGATACTAACATGTATCTAGTAACTATTGTTAAAAACTCATTATTATTAGTTAATACATAGGTAGAGAACATTTGTTTATATATCCAAGATTAAGTACATAATATGTATGCACATTATGAAAATATAATTTACTAACCTTTTTGGTGATGACAAATTGAACTATTCTTCACACGACCATTACTATCCATTGTAAAAGATTTGGCATATTCGTCAAAATCTGATTTTGTAATGACAGTCACATCAGCCACAGCACAAATGGAACTAAGAGCTTCACCTCGAAATCCATAAAAAGTCAATTTATCTACATAAAGATTAAAAACTAAAATATGTATTCAACATTGGGAAATATAAAAATAAACATGGCATACTCAAATCAGATATATCACATATTTTGGAAGTGTAACTACGCAAACACATGACATACACATCACTGTGTGAAATTCCAACCCCGTTGTCGCGTATTTCAATTTTGTCTAGTCCATAGTTGTCCTAAACATTGATAACAACACACAAAATAAGGGGGTTTTCAAGATTATATAAAAATGTTTATATTTGATTTTTAATACCAGACGTATATCAATGATTGTAGAATTGGCGTCAATAGAGTTTTCCATTAATTCCTTCACCACCGACGACGCTGACGTAATGACTTGAGTACTACTTATCAGTTTAATCGTATCCGAAGGTAATTGTTTCATCGACATGACTATTCCTTAAGCACTCGTTTAGTCTCGGTTGAAATTTTGAATTTAGAGTTTACATTTGTAAAAATGAGGAGTGAAAACAGAAATAAGTAGGTAGGTATACTATAAACAAAACACCAATAACGTAATTTGAATTTACGAAAAAGCGCAATAGCTTATCATTTATCAATATCAGTTTATCATATATTATATTATCACGATTCTGTGATAACCTGGGTATCGTGAATTGTACCACATTACCACAGTACCAAAATGATCGCCAAAGTTATAACCATGGTCCAATTCACATGTAGTACAAGCTTGTTCATGTAAATAATAAAATATAGAATATTATAAAACACGGCTAAGCCGCTTAACTGTAATAATCTTCGACCATATAAACTAAGTTTATATGGTCGAAGGTAATAATAATACATTTAATACAAATACATATACAATGTTGAACGTTATTCTAACATCACCCTGCTATTATAGACCTGCAGACGACATCGCTGATTACAACAGCTATTGCTTATTAGTTATTACTTATTATAGAGTATTTACACTTTTACAGTATCGTACTGCCGTAGTGCCGTCAATAAGTGAGTTTAAATCATGGTGACTACTTACCTGTTTTGTCCGCACTCTCCGAGAAACAAAGCATATCGCACATGACACGTGTAAGATCTAGTGCGCTATAATAGTAGGGCCTTATAAAGATCTCTACAGTAGAAACGGAATTTCTGGTGACTAGACGCGTGTATTGTAGACATTCGATAAAAACCAAATATTATAATAATATAATAATTATTAATAACTTTAAATTTTTTTATCTTTTAATAAAATATACTCGTCGATGTTGATAATAATAATAACAATTTAAGAACTATTCAAAAAAAACACTTGTTATTAAAGTATTTAATTCGTAACATTGTTTATTATATTGTAGTTACTACCTAGTTGATAGGAACTACTTCCTAGTAAATATTTTATGTCGTATAATTTTTCCTATCTTTATCCCAACCTATGAAATAGTTTATAAATATTATATAGTTTTTTTTCATTATACATTTGTATTTAACTTCGATTTGTATGAACAAAAATGAACTGTCAAGGAAATTTATACATAATATATTTACAAGGATTCAACCACGCGTCCACGCATTAGTATTGCAAATGTATATTGTATAGAATAGACATATGCCTTTTTTGTATTCACAAATTGTATTATTGTTTGTGTGAAACACCTTTGTAACAAAAATATTATTAACAACGTAATTTTATAGGAAATGGTAAACTGTAACAAAATTATACCTTTTCTAAAGGTCGATATGTAAACTGCACCAAAAAAAATTAACATTATACAATCTGCGACAATTTATTTTATGTATAGATATATAACCGATACGATAACACATATACCCTAGATATATATGTTATGGTATAGCTATAGATTATATACCAATAATGATTTTTTTTTGTAGAGTAATATTTTCGTTGTTTAAGACTAATTTGGCTCTGCATGTTTTCTTTGAGTATTGAACAAATCTATGTTGAATAAACGCTTATTTTGGAATTATATTTAAATTTAAAATTGTTTAGCACCAATAATTGATAGCCGTTTTGGCTAAACATTTTTGTAAGTTCCACTTTAAATACAATATTACACGACACGGCACGTACTAACCTAACTTGTGATATTTTACTTGTGAAGGAGCCGATATTTAGTATATTGTGTTAAAAGTGACTTAAACTCAAATTTATTATTAAGTTTTAAGATTATCCTTACAAATTTGTCTCCAACATCACATATTAATTAAATGATATATTTACATAATAACACATAGGTATATATGATGCATGTACCTATATACCTATATATATGTAATTGTATTGGTATGTACATAGTATCTATTTATTTTATTGTACCTATTTATAAAGTAAATTGTCGCAGATTGTATAATGTTAATTTATTTTTTGTCGCAGTTTACACACCCAATTTTAAGTATTTAGATGGGTAATTAAGTGTTTGCATACCAAAATTAATACTTTAAGTTTAAAGTGTGTCTGTGCCATAGTAGATAGTACACAAATTACGTTAAAATTGGAATGTCGTCAAAATCGTCAGCGGGTGTAAGTTGATATTGGAACTGAATGCGATAGTATAGTCTAGTCTTACAAATCAAAGTCGTTATTAATATAGTAATGTATAGTATTAAATATTAGAATTTAATAATACTTTCGTACAAATTTCTAGCTAAAATTAAAAATAAAATAGTCTGCTACCAAAAGGCCACCCAAAGACTTTGGCGGCGTGGTGGTTAGCTGTAAAAGCGCGGTTAACGATGACGCCCGACTACAATACCAATTATACCAAATATATTACGGTGATACGACGGCGGCGGAAATTTTTCACAGGTCAACGTTACGGTGGTCAACGGCAATCCTAATCAAATTACCGACCGGTGGAGCACCTCAGATTTATATGCATAATGTATACACAGCATTATTCCGACCGCATGCCGATGCCGATGCAAATTAATGTGCCCCGTTTAGTCCATGACACGATGTCAGTGATGTAATATTATGTCACTGCAATATTTGATATATAATAAATAAATGTATATCGTCACCACAGCCACAGTCAGGATATATTTAATATATATGGACATATGTTCATATGGATCTCGTTTAGTACCGTCGTGCACTCGTGCCATCGCAACTGGACGTCGTCACTGCAGCATTCGAAGACATATGCTGACCATTGGTTGTGAGTTCCCGTAATCCCATATCACACGATATTTGATTTATTTTTATTTTTTTACTTTTACGCAATATCTTGGTGATACGTCTCCGACACCGACATTGTATTTTTGTACGATCGAAAAATACCATTTGCGATTTGGATCGGCTTCTTTATCAGTTGCTGTATTATTTTTATGCGTCTCCGATTAGTCCGATTACGTTTGGCCGTTAGTCAGCCTCCGCCCGCGTTGCGACGCGTAAACGTCGTATATACCACTACACCAGGCCGTTTTTATGTTGACGTGCGTCCGAGTGTGCCACCACTAAGTGACCACTTCATGGCAACCTACTCGGTGTTAGATGCTTCAGAAAGTTTTTAATATTTTTATCATTGTTGTCCGGCTATTTCGCCGGTTGTTTCATCGCCGCACGCCAACTTCTCTACTGTTTGTTGTTACCTTTGTACGTGCAATGCAGTACATGCAGTCTCGCTCTAACTATAGCGTATATGACGTTTCCTGTCACTCAAGCAGCCGTTCGCATTGTTCCGTAACGATTAATTGTCGAGCTCTCGTAAATTAGTAACTATTGCCATAACTGCTATTGGTGCGTCGTTACGGAAGCATCGTTGTCCACTCCGGTACCGGCGGTACCACTAGCCACCTAGTCGCCGTCGCCGCGCCGGGCCCCGCGATGGTAAAAGGCGGGTGTCGTTCGGCTGGTCGCCATGCAGAGGCGCGTCTATAACCGAGCGTGCGACACTCGTGAACGTTTAGTAGAGAAGTTTTTTTTAATATTATTTATAGCTATATATTATATTAGATCAGGCGGATCAGCTGAGAGCTGACCAGTCTGTGATCCGTAAAACATTTATACACCATTTATAATCAATGGTAATCGTAATATTTATTTATGTCAATCGCTGTACTATTATAGATTAAAAACTCTAGAGTATTTTAATTTTAATAGTTCACTACAATAATAGCTGTCTGTCTAATATAAATATTTACAATAAAGTATTACCATAATCATAAACATATTATTTATATTTACTACCTATTGATTTATATATTATATTATTGTATATTCATTATTGTTTAATAATATTTATATAGTTATTAGTTTTAGAATAAAATTAGAAAAGTGTTGAATTTAAATAATAGTAACCGGAGGAAGGATATTATCTTTTATGTAACGTAATAACTTTTCTTTTCAAATGGCAGTTTTTTTTCTATAAATAATATTTCACAAATAAAAACTTGCATGTACGGTTTTGAACTATCGACCTTTCAAATTTCACGTTGCAGCGCCTTATTCACACTACTCGCAAATTTTAACCAGTTTCTGATAAGAAACTCATAGATAATTTTATCAGGTTTTGAGCGCAAAACAATGTGATCCATTTTGGTATCTATCTCGTATTCGTAACACATACACAATTACTCTTGGTTTTGAACGCAAAACTCGTAACCCGGGTTATGGCCATTACATTTTTACCAGGATTTTAATACAAAATCCGATAAGTTTAGGTACCCAACAGGCAACAAGTTTTAACTCTCTAAACTCCTAATACAATATGATTAATAATTATTTAGCACCTGCAGCAGCTTCACTTATTTCTTTAGACGCTAAAACATTATAGCCAGACGCATATAAATTCAACACTAGTTATCTGGAAATTGGCGAATGCAGTGCTAAGACAAAATTAAAATTATATAGATTTAAACAAAAATTAATACCTTCTTATTAAATGTATCGTTCGATTTCGATATTTATTTGTTTATATTACTTATATATTATGTATTACTTATTATATTTGTGTATAATATGATGCATTTTTTTTAATAATTTAATATTTTTTTTACATAAGTGGGGAATCGTAAGGTCTTACACGAGAGTGGCAAGTAAAAAATTACATACATTAATTCCTACAGATGGGCGAAACTACGGCCTGGGCCAACTGGGTCAAAGCTCAGGCTAATTGGCTCCGTATACATGTATAAAATGCAAATGCATTTGCTAAGAACATATTAATTTAAATAAATGTAATAAAATACATTACTTATATGTTATACATTTTTATTGCAATAAAAAACATTTGTGCTTCCTATCGCCCTCCCCCTTTTCTTTGGATATGATAGGTGCAAAATGACTCTCATGAGTGACACAGTCTTATGAAAATTTCTAGTTCCGCCTTATGTTCCTATATATATATATGTGTGATGTGTAAGTTTCTACACTGTAAAAAAATGTACGTATGTACTCGTACACGGTGGAAAACAGGTACATTATAAAAGGTATTATAATAGTTATCAAACTGATGATACTGTCTTAAAAAATTAAAATATCATCACACATTTCATTTTCATATACATGTTAGTATAATATTTCAATAGTAGTTATTGAAATTCTCAAATTATTTTAAGTAAATATGTACCTACATAAAAATAAGAACTAATAAGTCACACATAAACAAAAATATGCCGAAAAAGAAAATTGTATAAATGAAAAAAATATAGAGTACTCAACAAACAAAAGCCAATAGGATTATGTTAAACATATATAAGTTTACGAAATAAACCACATAATATATATATTTTTTTTATTATAATATTAAATGTATGACAGTATCACATAGGCGCAACAAGGGGGGGCTTTTTGTCAGTAGCTCACCCAGTTTTATATTTTAATATGTTATCAATACTAGTAGTGTAGACTGTAGAGGCAAAGCCCTCACGAGTCACAGGTTACTGATATCAATTTAGCCTACCTACCCAGAAATAGAGCTCTAGTTACGCCTATGCAGTATCATCCGATTGTACTGTGTGTCTGTGTCCCTAAACATTTCCGGCCGAGCCCCGCCGTGTGCATGCTTATGATTGTGCAAGTATATCTAGCATTGTTTATTTATATTCTACACAAAATATATGATTATGGGATGGACTGAATATAGAATGTGCGTGTTGACTGTGCGCATGAGCAGACCTCGTGATGCACTTCAACAATTCGCATACGGAACAGATCTGTCTTCGCCGATAGAGAAATCTGCAAATATACAACAAAAATGAAATCGTTATAATAAACTAACGATTAATATAAATAAGTATGACACGCGGTTAACAATCGTTATCGACGTTTAGAATGTAACCACAGAATTAATAATTAATTATTAATTAATTCTGTGATGTAACGACGCACATGTGTGATATGCAGTCGTAATAATCGTTATGATTATTATTTTATTGGTCACACATAAGTACATTTTAATAAAACGGTGGAGATGTACACTTGAAGCCGTTTGGATTTCCACGTCTTTTTGATTGGCCTATGTTTGGATTACCGCGACGCTATCGCGGTTGCTATCGCTATCGCAGCGTGACGGACCATACAGCGGCTATTGGTACACGCGCGGACCACGACTCGGACCCAATAGTGATGACTACGTTAGCGACGACGTATTGATGGCAAAGACGGTACGGGGTGAGTTGGTTGGAATAAAAATGTCAGCATGCAGTGTCGACTCAGTTGCTGTTTCCGGGTACGGTGCAGGCGGGTGCAGCCTGTGCAGGTGAGCGAGATCGACGGCGACCGGATACAAACAGCGTTACAGACAGGACGATGGTTACACAGTATCAGAACCTGTGCGGTAGCTGTCCGCAGACTACCTGTACATTTTTTACGTCTTCGAATCCCGACGGCAGTGTCCTGTCTGCAGTATAATTTACACGTTCATTCGCCGTCGTCGCAAACTATATTATATACATCCTTTCGCCGTACCCGTACGTTAAGATCAAAACGCACATATAATTAAACGTGCTCGTGGCAATTTTCAGCCAAGGAGAAAAACTATACTATTTATAATCAATGATGGTAACTATCTATAGCTAATAATGCCTGTATTTAAAGCTAAAAGGATCAAATAATTAAATAATATAAATTATGTGTATCGCATTACTCGGTTTGTCCGGCGCATTATACAGACAATTTCACTACATTTATGCGCGTAGAGCAACACATTAATGATAATAATATATTATAATGTCTAATCGAAGTATTTTAAGTTTTAACATACTATCTGCAGCTGATTTAACTTGACACTCGGTGTAGTATACCATTAGTCGAGAACATAGTTATATATAGCTGAATGGATATTTTTAGTTAAAAGTCTTTTGAAAAAGAATGTTAGGTCTTATAGGTAACTACTAATAATATTCTTTTTAGTTAGAAGATTATAATCGTTTAAAAGTTTTATAAGTATTAAAAAAATAAATGATAATATTCATAAATATAAGTCATAACTATAAATTAGTTAGTGTTGATTCAGTGACGAATGTATTGGTACACTTAAAATCATAAATCGTTTTGGTGCGTAAAATGTGTAGCCGCCCAACAATTCACCATTCGTCTTGGTATGTAATTTGCATTGCCATCACATATTGTATACCGGTCGTTCGTAAGTCGACATCGTCGAACAGGATGACTGTAACACAAGGAGAAAATGCTGCAATAGCCAATATGTAAACTGCTTGGCGAATGGCAATGATCGTACTGTCAAACCCCAACCATTCGGCAACCAAACATCTTCGAATATTGTCCGTCGCCTATTCTGTTGGCCAACTATGCTAGGCCACTATGCGACTTTTGCGAGTAATTGCATGTAAACCAAATATAATACTAGCTGTAACATGAGTGGTAAAGTGGATAGAACATAATATGGTAATTATTATTGGAATACTGTTCAAATCAGTTCATTAAATGTGACATAGGTAGTAGTCATAGCATATAAATGAAAAGAGTGGCGGATGCTATTGAGCCTCAGTTCCAGTTAACATCATACAACGATTAAGCGGATATTAGAATAATATTATTGATAAGTATGTAAACGAAAAAAAAATTTGGTATTTAAAGCAAAGGATTATTAATATTGTCTATTCATTGCCCCGGTTGATAACTATTTTAGACCGCAAGATATTATGATATTATAATATTATATCATTTCTCATCACACATGTGACATCATACACAAACACAATAATAGTTGGCAAAACAAATTATTTTGTTTCAATATTTGTTAATTTTCAGTTGAATAGTATATCATATAATGGTATTATGATACCTATGATATATTTTATGCATTTTTTCTTTTTATCAAACTTGTACTAACTATTCTTTTTTTTTTTTAACTTTGTTATTTACAATTAGTTTCAACAGTTAAATGTTAACAAGCAAGATTAAAACATGAGTAATAATATAAGAATTATTTACAAAAAAAAAAGAACAAGATGAACTTAAATTAAAGCCTGTATGGTTAAAAAAAGATAATAAGTTATAAATGATGTTTTATTTGTTGACAAGAGAGGATATATTTGGCGTTGAAAGGGATGTTGGAAGTGTCAAAAAGGGATAATAGGTAGTTACGTTGAAGTGAAAGGCTGGGGCAATTGAAGATGAGGTGGGTTATATCACAAACTATTGGGTATACTAACTATTAACAATAATAATTATATGGTTTCATGGAAAACTTATAAAAACAATATTTCTGATTTTTTAAATGTATTTGCTGCTCCTTAAATTATTGTAAAACAAATTTCAACACTTAGATATTTATTTTTCAATAAACTTGTTTTTTTTACTTTTACTTTTACAATATATTCATGTATTATATGTATAATAGTATAATAAAGTATTATGTATTAATAAGCAAATGTGAGGAGAGCAGTTATATTTGACTATTCGAGGCTTTTGATTTTTGTATTCATATTATTTTTCTTTTTAAACATTTTTTATTATTATTTTATTTTATATCTTTTTAATAATAAAAATAATTGTATCTTCATGTTTTCTTGGTACCTTGTAGGTACATTGTAATGACCTGTACTGTATTGTTAACTATAACGTTTTTAAATACCGAGTACCGATTATTGTTTTAATTTACAGCTCTCGATGTTACTTAAAATTAGTTTAAAATAGTAATTAGTATATCGATACTAAACATTCAAAATTACAACGCAGTTATGAGGAATATTCTAATGTCTTTATAAAATATTATACAGAGGATCCTTACAAAATACATTCACCAAAACTATAAATGTAATAATATTATTATTATTTTATTTTCCAGACAAAGTTTACAATTATTATAATACACAACAGTAAAAATACTTATATAATGCTTATTCAATTTTTGGCAAAAACATTGGCACATAAAAATGGTTTAGATTCAAAGTTTAAAGTTCATTATTAAGTAGCAATAATAATATTGTTATCCAGTAAATCTATAAATAATAATATAACATTTAAAATAAATCATAACATAAAATAATACAAATAATAAGCAAACAATTAATAAATAATAGATATTTAAATAAAAATGGTTTAAGCGACATCATAATATTATGAGATCAATAAAAACAGAATGTTAATTGTATAATATATGTATGTATATAAAAAAAATGGAATGAACATTTAAATAAAACACAGTTTAAAACAAATCTAGAAGATTACTAGGTCTTCCAGTTACTTCCCATACAGTTGCTGATAATCTTCGAGAATGTTCTAACACACAGGAAGCAGTCGCCAGACCCAAGTGCACACAGAATAGTTCAAAACAACGCACTTTTCCTTTTGGCATTCTTGGAAAACATTGTTCTATAAGCTTCCTAAAAGCAACAATTCACTTAATAAAACTTTAACAGAAAAAACCATTTTGGAAATTTGCACTCACTCATAGTAATCACCATTTATTATTCCGGGAAATAACTCTGAAGCTGTAGGTTGAACTCTTGGCTTTAATGATGTACCCTAAAATTAAAATTTATAGTCAAGATAGGACCTGGTATTAATTTCCTAAAAAATATGCATTTATGACCTAAAATCTAAAATAAAATTCTCTTTAACCTACAAAAATGGCCATAACAGTAATTACCTATATATATTAATCATCAATTGATATGAATTCATTCAGTTTATATACATTTAAAAATTTAATTCTCCAAAAAGAAAATTTAAATTTAATGATATCATTGTACATAAAAAAAAAATGATTCTGATCAAAGATTGAAAGACATGGTAATCAGATTTAAAAATTATATCAATATATTTAGAGACATTTAACCTAGAGATTTGCACAATAATATTTTTGAAAATATATCCCACATGTTTGTAATTGAGATACAACTGCATCTGTCATATTACATTTAATTATAAAAATTAATTATTAAGTTAATATAAAATTGGTTTTAATAAACTCACAGGTAATTTGAACAAATTAATAAATCAATGAGAATTTAAATAATGAGTGTTATTTGATAAAATAATCACTCAGTATGTATGATATTAATTATATAAGTAAAATATATTACATTTTTTATCATAACTTAATAACTATATTATGATAAAATAAAAAAAATTATTATAATTATTAATTATTTTATCTTCTGTAAAACATAGTTTTTCTGTAGACACAATTTAAAGAGATATGTTGTAGGGAGCAGGAAAGCTTAGTATTTTAGTGGCATTAAGGTACATAATATATAATATAATAAGCATAAATGTACAATTATTGACTTCTCCATTGAAAAAATCTTAGTTACAGAGCCAGGTTACCCTTCATGCAAAGTAATCAGGTGATTTAAGTGGCAAATTTTGCTGCACTTAAAATATAAAATATATTTGTAATATTATATTATAATTTGAGAAGGTGGTAAATGTCCTGCTTGTAGGTAGCAAATTGCTTAATCTGCTATTGCTTAGCTATGCTACTGGTTTCTTCATTTATACTTGATAAAAAAATGGGATACATTATAATTGTGGTACACCATTGAGGTAGTCTTGGACAGTAATTACAAAAATAGCTTTTTCTAGAATTAAGCAGTATTCTTGAATAACAAGAAGGTATCAATTTTTCATACTAGAATAAAACATTTTTAAAATTTATTTGAAAACTACTTACTGATTGATCCTCAAACCACAAGAAATAGGAATATGTAAAAGTGTTATCTTTCCATAGAACAATAAAATGTCCATCTCTTAAATGCTGTCTACTAAAATCAATCATGGACCATACCTAAGTAAAGCAAAATGTTACAATATTTTTTTAATTTTTTAATGGTTGAACAAACAAATAAAAATATACATACCTATTTAGATAATTCATGAAATAACTTATTCTTTTTACCTTTTTTTTAGTGAGTTCAAGTGTTTCTTGTGATGCAAACTCCAACCCTGGAGCTATCATTCGATGAGACATTCGATCTACATAAATGAAATGTACTAGACCTGGGAATTCTTCTAAATATTTATTAATATTCAATGTCGACCTTGTAAAAAAAATTGAATTAAAGAAAATTTCCAATACATAACAACACATGTTCGGAATAAAATTAAAAATAAACAAATAATGTAATGATAAGAATATAATACAGTATTTTTCTTCTATGCCATTCAAATTATTTACCAAAACAGTTCAATATTTTGTTACTTAATTTAAAAGGATATGATCTCATTGTAAAATTGTTCATCGCTTTCACTTCAAAAAATGATGTATAATCACGTAGCATTACAGCAACCATTGCAGATGCTTCACTCACTGCCTCTTTTGTATAATTATCAATCAATGATTCATTGAGCATACAATGATGATGCAGATCTTTTAGACTACATATAATATTCATGTTGCTCGATTCTATAGCAATTAATGATGAACTATCATTATTTTTAAAGTACTCTATGTATTTCCTAAAAATTAGAATTAAATTTATGTAACTTATTGGCTATTGCTCATTACTAAAATAAAATCATGAAAATGTCAATACTTTTTCAGTGGCTCCCATCTAGTAGCTAAAGTGGTAATTATAGCAAGTACACTTCGAGTTGGAGCAAATGGAGCATTTTTCTTTTTAAATAAATCAATAATTTTTTTCATGGAACTATCTACTGTATCATAAGCAATTTTAAGTGCTTCGCGATCTATAGTTCCTCGAATTTGGATTTCTTGTATTGTGCAAAATGATGTTAATGAATCGATTACACTAGTATTAAAAACATCATTGCCAATCTAAAATAAATACACAATAGTAATAATTATTAATTAATAAAAAAAACAATATTTAATTAAACTAATATTTGTGTAAATTCAATATTACCTCATGAATGATAAATAATGGAACACCATCAGTAATGTATGATACATGTACAGCATTTAATTTTAACCCATTTTGACCCAAAAGAATCAGTAAGCTGTTAATTTTGTTTCGTGGCAGTGGGGTATCTAAATAGAACATAAATGAAGTATTTACTTTTAATTTTTAACTGTGTAAAATATCGACTACATTTACTATAGTTGGATACATTTCTCTATTTTATGAAATGCATATTATAAGCAGCAAGTTTATGAATTAGAGAAATAAGTGATGCATGCATAAAAGAAATAATACATATTTAATTATTTTAATTGATAAAAAATGATAAGTCAAAATGTACATGGCCTGAAACCAAAGATCTATTAACCTTGATTAATACAAAATAATATTATGTTCTACATTTTTAATATTTAATTCAAATTTTTAATGGTATTCAATAATTATTAAAAGATTAAGTTAGCCTAATTAACTCAGTCTATAAACTTCTGTTTAATATAAAAAGTAATTATATTCATGTTCATTATTAAACTCAAAGAAAATTAATAAATATCTCATTGGATGTACATAAAATATGTTAATCAACTGAATATATTATAATACAAATTAACTAAGATGGTATTTAAAAGAAAAAATAATATTAATTTATTAGTTAAAGAAGCTAAATATTAAGCTATGATATAATTTTTAACAATAATTGTAGTCAGTTAGTATACATTATTATTGATTATTACATTATACTATGATCATAAAATAAATTAAATTAAATTATTTTTTTAACAACTAATAAATTAATTATAAATTAAATTTATTCTGTGCTGACTACATAATTTTTCACTATCAATAATCAGAAGAAAGATGACTTGTCGCTTATACCTATTTACTTTGAAACTATAATACGAGGAAAATATGCTATGACTCAATTTGTTATAATCTAAGGTTAACTTAGTACTTTATTTTTGTATAGGAATTTAGATATTTCTTACTATTTTCTAGCTGCAGTGAATCGTCTTTTTCCACAATAATTACATCAAGATCTGATTTATCCTTGGGTTCTGAATCAACCGATTGTATAGCCTCTGCTAAGAGTGCTAAAAATAATGTATCACCCGCAGTCAGATCAGTTGCATTACGACTAAGATCAACAAATTAAAAATAACAATACAATTTTAAGGCTTAAATAGTTACTTGATATAATAATTACCTAGAATACAAAGTCAAAAATTTTTGTCGAACCATTATAAGTACATGGACCCTAGAAAAGGCAGATTTTGTTTTCATTTTCTCAGCTGCAGTTTTAGCAGCTGTTAATGCAGCTGTAGAAAGTTCTGCACTGACAGTCAGTTGTTCAACAGCTTCAATTAATACACACTGTTCTTCACTAGAACGTTTTAACCAAACATCTAAAAGCTTAGAAACCAGGAAACGGCGACGACGACTATATTTCAATCTAAAAAACATAATAGGTATATAATACAATAAACATATAACATATTTGAATACTTCAAACTTACAATGAAACATCAGAACCACAAATTCTTTTTATAAATAAAATTGATACGCTAAGTACTTTTTGTTGCCAAGACACCTCCTTGTCACTAATATAAATGAACAAATGACCTAAGTACTGGTAATAAATAAAACAGCATTTAAATATATACCAATACTTAACATGCATATATATATTTATCCTGGGTATAATTTATTTATTTACCTCATCAAAAACAATATTTGTTCCATTTTGACATTGCATTGAGGTATACCGATTTGAAAAATGACAATTCATAATTCTCTGAGATGTAACCATCGGTGAAAAAATCTGAAGTATTAGATCTGGATCAATTCTTTCACAGTTTTCATTTTCATTCTTAAAAACAGATGATAGAACACAATATCATATTTTATTGCAATAGTAGGTAAATGTGTATTAAAATACCTATTGTTAAAAAAAAGACAATACTATTGAAAGGACTTTGTTCAGTAATCATTTGTTGGGTTACATGAACTTAGAATAAACTAATTAGTAATTGGTAATAATAACAATTAAGTAAACTATTTAATAGTGCAAAAATAATATTTTACACCAGCAATATTAAATGAAAACAAAAGTACAACACTACTGTCTAGGGTCTACATCAACTAGATATAAAACAAATATCAATACTGATAAGTAAAAATTGGGAAAAAAGGTGTACCTCTGTTGGTTTTATAAGGTCCTGCGTAATTCCGATTTTCCGAATGTGTTTGCAGAATTTCGTGTCACATTTCATGAACACGATGTCGTTTAAATTGTCAAACACCATAAGACACCGCATTGTTATTCGACAATGGAAACGACACCGGCTGAAAATAACAAACAATAATAAAATAAACACTAGAATGTAATAACTTTCCTCAACACTCAACAGACACCAGTGACAAACAGTCGTCTGTCGTCGACTGATTATTATTATTATGTTATGATTGTTAATTTGTTATTACTTTAGTCTGTTACGTAAGTTGTAAATACGTAACAACGCAACTTCAAAATAACATATTAATATACCACTAATAGATTAAGCGATAAAGATACCTGTTATCGGATTATGTTACGTATACTATTCGAAACCCACTGGATATCAATAACCGAATGCGCGCGCAGCTGTAGCTGTCCGGTCGTCATGCCGTGGCGCCAGTCAGTGAGATTGAAGTCGAATAACCCAGACGTCTTATCAGTTATCAACGGCGCTAATGGCATATTTCTAACCTAGTCTGTACAACATAAATTATGGAACCCAGTCGATGATATAAGGTAAAGGCCTACCGCCTACACCAGCGTTTCTCAACCTTTTTTCATGTACCCCTTGACCTATCACCACTGCTTTACAGTTTACGTACCCCCAAATGCCAATTTATCGTATATTCACACACAAATACACAATACAAATAAGATATTATGAAATAAGTTTTTTTCACGTACCCCCTCATACCTTCTTACGTACCCCCAAAGGTATGCGTACCACAGGCTGAGAAATGCTGATCTACACAAACACGGATCTAGGAGCATCACATATTGTCCTGGTATTATTTTTATTAAAATATCTGAAATTTGAAATAGATAATTAAAGTCGGTATCGGGCGGTATTACACTTACTTGTAGATAAGTCAGACAATTATTTTTTTATAATTTTGAATTCTATTTTTAATTTTAACATATATAATTATTTTATATAAATAATATGTTAAAATTAATAATTATGCAAATTAATATTTTTCAAAATCATTATCATCACTTAGCGTTAGCGTAATATTATAAGTGTGCCCTAACCTTTTCCCTACATTTGTCGATTACTATATCGAGCTTTAAGTAAATCATCTTAGCCACCTAACATACTGCACCCTGTTATGGACCCGATATAGATTTAATGCGTCTGATTGGTAAATAAAATCATATCACTCCGTTCAGAATGTAAAACAACATTGGTCGATTTCAGTTGAAGATTAATATTATAATTTTCGTATCGTCTTTTATTGTAACAAACTACGGTGCGGTTGATAATCATTTAAGATAACTATATACTATGTACCAGTTATGTTCACTAACGTTTACAGTTTCGTTTAGCAAACAGACAGTTCGAATTTCTCCGTTATCAAACGTTTCCAACGTATAGAATTTTCTACTTATACCGGGTAGCAAACACATACTTAGTTATAACTATATCCTTGGTTAAAAGTTACAACCACATACCTAGTTGCAACCACAAACCTGATAGCAACCACGTATCCAGTTACAAATATATACCTGGTTGATGGTTTCAATCATACACCTAGTATCAAACACATTCCTGGAATCAACCAAATATCTAGATGCAAAATACCTGATATTAACATGTAACCGATACCAATCGTATAATTAAATGCAACTATATACCTGGCAACAGGTTAAGACCACATACCTTTTATCAACCAGATACCTGTAATCAACCACACACCTGGTAACAACCAAGTGTCCGGTTACAACTATATACCAGGTACTAACCACATATATAGTATTAAATACATTCCTGGTATTAACCACATACCTAGTTATAACTATATCCTTGGTTAAAAGTTATAACCACATACCTTGTATCAACCAGATACTTGGTGTTAACCATATACCTAGTAACAACCAAGTATCCGGTTAAAACTATATACCCGGTACTAACCATATACTTTGTACCAACCAGATACTTGTTGTCAACCACACACCTGGTATCAACCAAGTGTTCGGTTAAAATTATATACCAGTTACTAACCTCATATATAGTATTAAACACATTCCTGGTATTAACCATATACCTAGTTATAACTATATCCTTGGTTAAAAGTTATAACCACATACCTTGTATCAACCAGATACTTGGTGTTAACCATATACCTAGTAACAACCAAGTATCCGGTTAAAACTATATACCCGGTACTAACCATATACTTTGTACCAAACAGATACTTGTTGTCAACCACACACCTGGTATCAACCAAGTGTTCGGTTACGATTATATATCCGGTACCCAACACATACCTACTATTCAACACATTCCTGGTATTAACCACATACCTAGTTATAACTATATTATACTATACTAAATTTTCAAATAATTGCATTTTACAATTAACCAATGCTATGAAAATTTGAAAAATGGTATACAAACTTATTTTTATTACCTATCGAACTGTCTATTTATTAACAGTTTTCTCATATGGATATAGCCATATCCATTGCATATGGCCATACCGGAATATTAAAAGTAATAGCTGTCATTCTGTCAACAATACATGAACAATAATTGATATTATCGACTAACCAGTCAATTTTTGTACTGTACACAATTACACACTATATACTTTGTAACTTTGTACGTGTTTTAAAAACGAAATCTAAATTTGAAAATTTTGAAAACATTTGAACAGAGTTATCGTCTTATCTAAACGAAGAAAACCAATAGTACTTTTATTAGTTAATCTAAATTTTATAAAATAATGAATTATTTAAAACAATTGAAGCTAGAGAAGAAAACAAATTCAAAATTAATGAAAAAATATGATGTAATGACAGTACTAAGATACGAATAATTAATCATGCCAATAATTGCAGTTGGTAATTGTATAAAATTATAAGTTTGAAGAGTTAATTAAAATTGTTCATGAAATATATTTATACATTGGGCACGGTGGTAGAAATCGTGTGGAATAAAAAAAAAATTTAAAAATATAACTAAAAAAACATTAATGTTATATTTAAATTTTTTTTAATTCTTGGTTCCCATTGATCAGACAGGATCACATTATTTCCTGTAACATAATATGCATAATACATGTACCTACCCTTATAATAACTATAAATAGGTAGCTCTAAAAGATTCAAAATATTTGAAAAAACATGTATTTTATACCATGCGTATAGAACATTTAGAAACATTTTTAAGCACCTATATTCTACAGTTAATATTTTTTAATTTATAACAAAATAATAAGTCATTCAATGATATTTTTCATACGTAGTTAATTTACTGGTAAATATAGAATAAAGTAAAAGTTTTAACTTAAAATGGTCATAAACAATGAATTTAACTTTATATTTTTCATTAATTCTTTCTTGATTATAATATTTTAAAGTTCACCATTTATTTATTTAATAGTTACGATTAGATTGTCAAGCTACAAGGCTTTGTACTTTGGTCAGTTCCATGGTATTTTTATTATGTATATTTAATACTTCTTAGTATAATAATTGAGTCAAATTGTGGTAACGTAATTTATATTATACATACCTATTATCTACTAAATTTTGTATAATGAACAATAATTGTTTAATATGACCATTATAACTGTATCTATATTATTTTATTAGAGCGTTTAAACTGCAGCCCGGGTTTGTACTACTGGTAGTTCCTTTTTAATTTTTTAACAGACCTGGATTTAGGATGATTTTCTTTGAAAACTGATTGTAGTATAAAAATTAATGGTATAAAATAGCTATACATATATCATATTCATATATAATATATTTATATATGATATATATACTATAGAGGTTAAATGAGGATTAGAAAATTGGAACAAAATAATTCCGTAGAATCGAATAACGACTAATGTAATATATATTTGTAGTTGGGTATTTAAAAATGAACCTTTGAACGATGCAGAGGAAAGGAGAAGCCATTGCGTGTTTGTGAAACGACCTCGATATATAATTCTAACCTTCTCACCCACCACCACCAGGAACAAACTTACTCATTCGCCTATCTAATAAGCATATAGCATTCTAGTTGCGCTCATACGATCTCGTGACCGGACATCGTGTTTGGTATATGTGATGCGAAAACCGATACTCAAACGAAACATAATATATAAAATAACTATATAGTAAGCAGTATAGGTAATATATGCAGTAGGAATCAAACGGTCATCCGAGCTTCACGGCCTCATTGAAGTCTAAATATTCAATAATGAACATATTATATATTATTATCTAACATAATTATTTTGAATTCTTCAACATATAAAATTAGATATACAAGACGCACCAACAAGAACTGTTCACACAGCCACATCACTTTCTACACAAATGTAATGAACAATTGGTACTATAAGTACAGATTTTCCGTATTGTTGTGATTTCTCAAATTAATTTTGAACATGGCACTACCTATAGTGTTCCAAATTTAAAGTATTTTAAAATGCAATCATTGCAACCAAAATAAAATAAGATATAAACAATGGATAGATTTATTTTAGGTTATGTATGAAAATAATTTATTTAATTTCTTTTACAATAAATTTAATAACTTAATGAAGTTGTAATATTTTTTTTCTTTTTGGATTCAAACGGCTGATATTAAGAAATGTATCAAATGGAATTTATTTTGTACACACGTTTTAAGATTAATTGAACATAATATACATAATATATTAAGTACTAATTATTATATTATAACGCGTGAGCCTTCAAATATTGTTTGCTTCAGGGCCTCAAAAATCTAAATTTGAACAATATTTTTTGACTGATATAACATAATCTATTATATTAAACTGCAACGAACATAATAATATTTGTTTACGGCATCTAAACCATAATATGTCCGCGCCCGCGATTCGTCATTATTACTCGAATTAGTTGTTTGTAAATGCGGACAGTGCGTCGTCATGAGAACGAGGCAATAAGTAGTAGGCATTGTAACGAATTCCACTAGGGCGGAAAAAACAAAATAAAGCGTAAAAATCATTTTTATTATAGCACCAAGACGGTTCACTATATTAATATATTTGCTTCATTAAAATCTGTACAATACACACACACGGTTTCTAATATTTATAATACAACACAATATTATGTTAGATTTAACAATACATTTCACTAAAAATATTTACAGTAAATGCATAACAAGGATAAATTAAGACTTTTAAAAATAATAATAATATAATATTAAACTACGATGTATATTATTATAATTCATCTCTGCACAGAGGTACAAGGGGCGCACGCGCACGCACACACAATAATATTATACATTGTTATATGATAAATATTATTTCAGTTTTTATTCAGTTTGTACCTATTTATTGCTATACATTCGTCACCCATGACTTTTGCGATCCAAATCGGGTTTCGTTTTCTCGATTGGAGTGGCGAATATCAGAACACTGTGAATGGTGTGATGGGTGGGTTCGCGAGGGGGTTGGTTGGGGTGTTTCTGTGTGCGGATAGCGAATGCGAATAGCAGTTTGATTCTCCGATTTAATAATAATATTATCGTTCGCATTTTATAAATAAAAATATATCTTAACCACACGCTGTAACAAACGAACATAATATTATTACAGCATGATATCATGTTACAATCTAATATTATTATTACGTTTTGACGGGACATCGCCAATGGGGGTGGGTAAGCGACAGGTCTCGTCGACTAGAGAAGACCGTTTCAGATGGTTTTAGTGAAAACAATAAAATAATATGACTAATTTATGCTCATCTCGACCTATACAATTTTGAGTAGATATTTACACAGAAATATTAAAAAACACACACACGTTGTTCGAGAGTAAATAAGTATAAAACACATACACAAACACTCACGTATAGAGCCGATGCGACTTTGACGTACGAGCGATTGGTTATGGGGGTAGGAGAGAAATGATAAGACGTGAGGCGTTCTGATTGTAGAGATCTGACGGGCAAACCCCGTTTAAATCATTTCTGTGATTCAGTCAAAATGTTTTTCCTACAAAGTTTTCCTCAAACTATATGTACACGCTCAAATGCGGTTTTGTTTTACTATAATATATTATATTTTATGATTTTGTCACCCTATTGTAATTTATTTTATTATATTATATATATATATATATATATATTTTACTGCACCTATCACATGAACATATTTTTATATTTATATTATATTTTTAT
The DNA here is from genome assembly GCF_020882245.1 of Rhopalosiphum padi. Taxonomy (NCBI): domain Eukaryota; kingdom Metazoa; phylum Arthropoda; class Insecta; order Hemiptera; family Aphididae; genus Rhopalosiphum; species Rhopalosiphum padi. Next base: position 64,347,374 of record NC_083597.1, on the reverse strand, counting down.
GTAACATGTATTTTGAACGTATCAACGTTTAAAATTTAATTTTAGTCTTCGAGGGTTTCCTTGAGCGCGCGCAACTGCTCCTCGCCTAACTGTATTTTGTCCGCAATCTCGCGTGCGTCGATCAGCAATTTGGCTTTCATCGCGATGAAATGATCATAGTCTGAGTACTCATCGGCCGTCAGATACCGACTCAGTATGGTCGATACAAAGTCGCCACGCCTGTCGATGTTTTCCTTTAGTTCCTTGGCCTCTTCCAGTTGACCGGTAAGCTTGCACTTTTTCTCCTCCAGCGCCTTCTACGAGACGATAAACAGAAACAATGTTATATTAGTTATTATTATTATTATTATTATTATCGCAATTTATATATATTATAATAAATCAATAAAAATATTATTTGGACAATGCTAATAAACCAACAAATCACAATTTAAGACCGTGAAATCCAAAAGCACGCGAGAACTATAATAATTAACCACAAGAACTTCGCCGGGTTGGTTAAACGTCCGGAGAAAGATTCCACTTTAGCCCAGTCGTTTGTTAAAAATTAACTTTACTATATAGATGATTGACGATAGAAAAATATTTAGCTCAGATAAACAGTATCGATTTGATTACCGTGATGTATTATTATGATAAACAATAGTTCTCGACCAGTGTATTCATAACCGAGCACCAATGCAGATATGAGTACATTCAATTGGAGGGGGTATGTATTATTATGTGACCAAATTGTAATTAAAACAAAACAACGAAAAATCGAAGGGTTTACTTATATTTGTTCAATACTGATTTTGTATTAACATTTATAACACACGGTTTATATTATTATATATATTATACATAGTTTATGTCAGGTTATACAAAAAATGATTAATTCAAGGGTTCGTTAAAATTTAATGGGCTAATCGCATGCCACTATACCGCGGTGTTGGGAGACCATATTAACCCAATATTAATTTGTTGAATGAATTATCGTGTAACCAAGCACAAAAGTGAAAAAAATATAAATATAGTATTATTATAGGTACTTTATACTATTAAAAAAAAAACCGTCTAGAGAGAATTTCGGTTACAATTTGTAATTTTACGTATTATACCTGCGCGATACACACGTTCTCATACTCTTATTATTATTTTACCTTTTCCGGATGATCTGCGTCCAAATCGAGTAGTGCGTTTTCCGCTCGGGCCAAACGTCCACTCAGGCTCAGTAGTAGACTGGTAATGTGGCCCACTTCCTGTACGTGAGTTTTGAACTTATTGGCTTCCTGAGGCTTGGCTACAGACTTAACCCGATCGGCCACAGATATCCCCAGGGTCTCGTTCAGTGATGCCTCTTCAGTCAGCGCGATTTGTTCATCTCGGAGTACTTTCAGCTTTCTGTCAAGTCGAGACACTAGGTCCGCCTGAAAAACGATTTTTCTTGTTAGCTGGAATCGATTTTTTTTTTTTTTTTTATAAAAAAAAGTATACTGTTGTGTAATTAATACTTAAATGTTATATAAATATATAGACCTTAAATACCGTTTATCATAATAAAATCATATGTTTTATGTTGTACTCACCTTTTTCTTTTGCAAGTTTCCGATCCCGTTGCATTCAACCGGCGGTTGTATCTGCCGGCTGTAATGCTGCAGATTCAGGAGTTTCGCCTTCGGTTCGGACGTAGTGTAGTAGGATGAGTTGGCCGACAGTCCAGCGGCGGTGGTAGACGAGGAGGTGCTTATTGTGGAGGTGTTTTGGCCACTGGGAACAAATCGCAAAAAATCAAAATAAATCCATCTAACTTTTTACACAAGCCAAAAAAATCCTAGTTAAGTATCATATAAAAATGAAATAATATTGACTCTCTGTGGTATATAATAGAAACAATTTTCTAAACCTATATTTTAAAAACACGAATAACTTGTATAGGTTAGGAGTTAGGACGAACAGCTCTGATAGACATGCAGATTATATAGATGGGTTACAAGAAGGATGAGATGAATGTTTTAATAATGAAATTCGACCGTTGTGTAAAATAAAGTCATCAGTTACTAAAGAGTCGTGTAGAACGAGTTGACAAATTTACGTGGTTGTATTCGTAAACGTGAGCTGTATAAATATATAATTATACATTAATACCTACATAAAATTATTATGCACTGTCACCGTTATAAAAAATATATCAGCTATTTGTGGTGCGGGTATAATGAAGTCGATAAAAATAATGTATGATAATTATTCGAACGGGAAATTATAATGATCATCCTATTTAAATATATGTATGCGCGGTACTAGTTTAATGTACTTACGGGAAAATTAAAAACACGAGTGATAAAATTTGGGGACTGAATGTCTTTTATGAGTTTAAATAATATAGTCACACTCACACATTAAAAACTCATACCTAAGCCACACGTAATATAAATTATTAAAATATAGTAAAACACGAATTATATTTAAATTTGATCTTTTTAAAAAAAGTATATGTACCTAAATGTGTTCGATTTCATTTTAATGCGACGACATCGTGAGTAATGATGAAAGTAATTAACTGAATTTGGTCACCGTTAACCGGAGATTATAATTTACATATTTTTATTTTATTAGGAATTTTACACATACAATAAATTGAGACTGGATGAGAATTATGTGACGATATATTCAAGATGATTGCACTACACGTACTGATCAGAAACATATACGTGTACATAGTATACGTTTAAAGAAAGTGCCACTCATTCGTTATAATTCAGAATAATAGTGATAAAAAAAATAAACAATACCTACGCGAGGAGTGTACATGCGGCAATATAGATAAGGAATTGTACACATATAATACGATAAATATGATGATAAAATGTCATACAAAACATATTATTAAATTATTCTATAAATCAACGTGCAATAAATAATTAACAGATACCAAAAATTAAAATACGACGAAATCGAGATTAATTTAATTATATACTTATATATTATTTTATAATAAACTCTGGTTGCCTAAAATATTAATACATTTATTACAAATTTCGATGCCTTGTATTAGGGTCCCCTAAATCCCAAGCCCTTTAAGCCGATCGACATCGTGACGTTTATTACATTTTCGTTTGGTTCACCGTTAAATCTCTAATCCGGTAGATACAAAAATATTCCACCAAAACACTTTTGAACGTGATTTAATATCGGATTTAAAAGCGCACGTTTTCCGACTTGTAACTAGTCTTATATGGGACGCAGACCATATTATATTACGATGACGTGTCGTTGAATTCTGTTGGGATTATCTACCAGAACTGGGCTGTGTTAAGTATATCACGTTGGTTACCGGTTATACACGGTCTGAGGATTATTCCGAAGCCAATGGGTGCATACATCAGTTAAATACTCGAACGCTATTTGTAATAATGTGTTGTTTGTATATTATATCCTTACGAACGACTACGGTTGAGGCGTCGTCGTGTACACTTTACATATTCCTTTGTGTATTTTACGCATATATAATTCTGTTACATTCATTATACTTGCATTTATTTTAACTCGACCGCCATACACACGGGATTCGACTCAAAAATTGTATTACCATAAAATATCATCGCCATAATTACCCCACACAGTGCCAATCAGTCATCGTCACTCTGCAAATTTATTGCTCGTGTCGATAACGTCACGCCGCGCACTAGGTCTTCATAAAACGAACGTCAAACAACCGGTGTATATAGGTATATTATAGTAATTTATTATCTAATTTATGTATGCTGTATACACGCACGCTGCAAGTGCCAACGCACGATATTAATTCGTTTATAATAGAACTATATTCTATGTAATTAGTATGGGACTGAGTCAAATATACGTTGTCTGCCAATAAGTAGGATCGACGATCAAGCAAACACATTTTTAATCCACGAGTTTTATTGTATATTAGCTTTGCTGCATTTGACGAAATGGAAACGCGTCGTCGCGAACAGACATTATATTATTATATTATTTGTGAACAGTTTGTATTGGACACTGCACACGACAAAGTTTAGGTTTGTCGTACGAAAGTAGCACGGCTATTTAAGAAAATAAAACACTTGACTTACCACGTGATATCGATGCTACTGCAGTCGATCGGTTTCTCAGCGACCGAATTTCTGGACCTGGGCACCAAGTCCATGCGGAACAGCGGAGAAACATAGTCTGTAGAACGTTTGACGTCTGGTCCGGGAGCTGAAACAGAACAGATGTGACAAGGTCAGACTAGGCGTATAACGTATGGGCACGCGAATAACGGTTTTACCTTTGTCCTTTATTTCTGTGCGTCAGAAAGCAGCGAAAAAACGAATAACACATGACAAATTAGAATATAATGCACACGGGTTTCGTAGAAAATATTGGTTTTATTAAAGGTTTGGTATATGGTACTTAAATATATAGATCAGTGAAAAATAAAACAAACTGGCAAAATTTTTCCTCCACTAGTGTTGGGCAAACAAATTGTACCTATATATGACTTAAGGTATATACACAATTTTCATCTATAATTATTTAAAATTGATAATTATTGAAGGATTAAAATGAAAATTGATTTTAAAACTACTGATATAATCTATTGACTTGCTCAACACTGTATAAAGGAGGTATATAATATTAAAAAGTAAAATCAATTAAAAAACAGACAATAAGTTATAAGTAGGTATACGGAAATCCGCGCTATGCAATAATTATAGACATATAATATTAACTCACCCAGTATGTTGTGGAGTTTGTCGGACGGTGACAGGTGGCTGATGAGATCGCGGGACAGTTCTTCGCATTCAATCTCTTCGGGTGACTTGCGCCGGACTGCTAACGGCGTGCCACCAGCGACGGACTTGATGTCCGTTTGCGAAGCGGCGTCCGACGACACCGCCGAACAGCTCCGGGACACCGGATTGTGGTAACGATGGTCAGCGGTGGTCACAGCGACAGCGGGCTCCGCCGTGTGCCAAGTAGAAGTGCAGCACTCGTCGAGGTCACTGACAGTGGTTGCTGCGCCAACTCCCGTGACCGACGGTGAGTGGATCAGGAGTGGTGGCGCTGGGCCGCCGGAGCTGAAGTCACCGGAAGACAGTCTGGTGGGTGAGTGCGATGGCGAAGGGGCGTTTAAGGACAGGCTGCTATAGCCACTCTCGGTGGATCCAACCTGAGACAGGTCGGACTGCGACCGTTTCTGCAGGTGCAGGCTGGACGCGGATTCGGAGTGCCGGGGCGGCGGCATCATCATCAACTGCAACGTGGTGATAGCCGAGTCCGCCTTGTTGGGCATATTAGACGGGTCCGACTGAGTGCGGGGCGTCCGGGACGACCGTTTGAAATCCTGTCCGACTGAATTATTAGCGCGTGGCAGAGTTTTCGACAACTGTTGTTGCTGTTGTGGGGACTGATCGACGACCGGCCGTTCGGACAACACTGTGGGGGGTGGTGGTGACGGCGGTGTGGCCATTGCGTCGATAGCCTGCTGTTTGCCTGGCGACGACTGTTGTTGACTAGTTGCTGTGTTGTTATTGTTGTTGTTGTTAAAGTGATGGAGGTGGTGGTGGTGGTGGTCCAGTTGCAGGGATTGCAGTCGACCGCCTCCCGAATCCAATAGATTACTGCAGCAATCGTTTCCGTCTGGCGCCACGTTTTCCACATCTGTTTAAGCACACGCCGTACATGTTAATGTTTAACGAATGAACGCAATTTCTTTAGTCTATCGTTATCGTTGTTTTATAAATTTTTCTTTTAGAAGTAATAACAGTTTGTACATACGTAATTTTAAAATTAATACATTCAAGGTTAAATAAAAAATGTTTCAAAGTAAAAATCAAAAGTAAAAGGTTTTAATTAAATTGTATTTTCTTTTTCAAATAAAATATTTATGATTGGAGGTAACAAGCGACTTTATTAAACAGTTATTATCCGTTAATCGATTTTCTTGTAAAGATTTCATTTCACGTTCGATACATTATCTAATAGTTGCACTGCGTACAATCGAAAAAAGACTACCGATTTTAATATTTGTTTATCAACAAGGCGAGTCACTTGTACTATTGTAAGTCATAGGGCGAATTTATTATTTAAATTATAGAATAAAATAAAATGGTTTAATAGTATTCACAAAAAAACCGGTTCCTTTTTTTGAATAATCGTTATACAGTGTTTATGTAAATTTAGATTAAAAATACACACCAAGTACTTTTCTTTTCAATAATGTTATTAAACAAAATATATAATTTATAGCATTATTTAATACTACCTACGGTAATTAATTATATTGGAGTTTTTGAGCGTTTTTATTTCTATGGAAAAAGATGGATTATTTTATCACACTTTTTTATTTAACCATTTCTTCATCTTAACCCTATTTTTCATAATACGAGTTTTTTGGCTCACCTTGCGGTTCCACGGCTGCGGCAGCGTCTCCTCGGCCGCCGCTGTTCGGAGACGCCGTCCTCTTGTAGCTTCCTTCGAAGTTAGGAAGTCCTTTCTCGCGCTCTCTCGGCTCTCTCTTGTACGCCGACAGGTACGATGCTTTCGATTGACTCCTGCGGACAAAACGATTTGTACATTTAATCAAACTGTTCAGTTTTTTTACAACTTGTAATAAGACCGACATGGCGGCATTGCATGACTTATATACTCGGACGGCGACGGTGTATTATAATAATATTACTATCGAGGTTTGGGAACGAATAAAAACGGCGCTGCCAACCGTCGCCAGCCGTGTGTGTGCGTGTTATTAGCTAGCTAGGAGTTGCAGCTGTGAAAAGCGCAAACATTTAACCGGGAAATCTATATACAACGACAACACCGAACAACAAACATTTAAGTTGGGTTAGGCACGAATGCGGGGTAATACGTAATATGCGTACTATATTGCGCGCTTTACTACAATTCATAATAATTTATAATCTATATAATATAAGTATCATTATTAAAACCATTTCCGCGGTGTTTGCGTGTACTAAAAGCATCGTGCGGGATCGATATCAACGATAGGTGTGGTGGCGACGACGGCTGTGTGTGCTTATAGGTTCAGGTCAACCGTAACGGACAGGTTAAAATAATTTTTCCTATGTGCTATGTGCATATTATATATTTTTATAATTATTATTATCATTGGATCCTTTGGCATATGTACACAAATCGCACACGACAAACGTATACACAATTATAATTATTTATAAGTTTATAACGACTGCTGAACGCGACGGCGTAGGGCGATCAATATTTTTATAAATAAATAGTATAAACGTCAATAGTATTAATATTATACAAGATAACTGAACATCGATCATTTGTTATGATTATATATGACGTGTTTCGTTATGCACCGATCGGTTGTACAGAATAAATGAAAGACATTGTTTTTGTGTCATAACACAATAGTGTCGCAATTAGAAATACAATATGGGACGGGTTAAAGCGGGTCCCCAGCTATGGTAAAAAAATAAAATCAAAAGAAGAGAAGAGACGAAATTAACGGGCGAGCGGTAATGATATTCACGGATCAGGTCATTGTGTGACTGGCGATTTCGCCAATCGTAGCCCAAAATTTCCTTCCACCAAATTTGCTCAATTACCATAATATTGCAAATGAGCACCTATAATATATAGGTACTCTATACTCTATAAATACACACGCGTGTTAAGTTCACATGCGATGTGGACAACCGCGACTTTCTTATATTATGGAAATATATTTTAGTTATAATCATAAAATGGACCGTGCGACGTTTTCAATTATTTCATTATTATGTATACTCGAATACTCGTATTATATTATATTTCACACAATAATCTGTCGACCGCGGCTGTTCTGACAGATTTGAAACATGAGCGAACACGAGTAAAAGGATGATGACGACCTTCGCAGCAAATCTAGAACGCATTTATATGTAAAGGGAATAATACGAATTTATGGTAAGGGTGAGTAGAGGGAGTGGGTCACCGTGAAAAAATTCGTTTATATATATGAATCTATAACTATAATAAATTAAACCTCATTTAATATGTTTAAGATATTAATTAATAAACTATAAAGAATAATAAACAATACATAATTTAATATGAATATTTAATTTTTTTTCTATTCTACAATTAATGGTAACACATAACAGTAAAGATAAAAGTAGATAGATTTTAATAAAGTATAATATATTACCTATGAAAATATAATAAATTATAAAGCTATAAGTCAATATAAGACATAAATAGCAATAATTAATCGGCTTTCAAAACGAAATAAAAATTGATTCCAATTGAGGAGTCCTGAGATCGTTAGAAACTTATCTCCTCGGGATCCAAGACTGTCTGAATAGAACGAACACGTCGTGTAATCACGTGGATTCGTTGCTATAAGACTTAAAACAAACGTGTAACGTTCTTGGAAATCCTTTAATTAGGTATCATCACCTCCGTTAGATATATGTATAAATAGTATATTATATATATATATATATATATATATATATATATATATATATACACTATATGAAAAACAGTGCAACAACAAGCTATAATTATATTATACCGTATACCACTAATTGGGTACGCTCTGCGGTCATCTAACCGACTACAGACAACCTGCAGCGATCATCGTCTTTTTATCCTCGTAAGCAAAAACCTTAAACAGTAAAGTACACACTATATACTATGCTGTTGAAACTAAGTATCAAAATCGCTCAAATCACTATAGTCATCGACAGACAGAAATTATTATTTTTTTAAAAATATCTTTAAGTGGTAATGATGCGAGTGGGGAAGCTGGTCTCTGTTCGACTGTACGTATGTAGACAACCCCGTGAGTGGGTCTGAAACCTTCCCGGAAATTTAAGGACATTTAAAAAAATGCTTTCAGTGTTTTGTGAGCATATAGGTATTCATATGCATTAAAATCTGTAAATTGATATTGTAGGAAAAGTCTAAGATTGTATATATCTAAACATACCAAACGTATGGAGAGTTCATAAAAAGTCAAGCAGCCTCCCATAAGTAACAAAGAATCAAATCCCCCTATCCCGAGCAAAATCCTGATTATATCACTAAGACGACCCAAAAATGGTATATTTTTCTAGTTTGAGACGACTTGAACTATATATATATATATAATTGTCAACATAGACAAATTCATAAACGAGATAATTCGTTTCGTCGCCACGATCTTCGTAAATTTGCAGCGACGAAGCCCGACGAGCCGTGTTTGATACTCGCGTAATACTTATATTATTACTGTAATAGATCAAACCAATCCAATGCGCAAAATCGATATTGTGCAGGCGATGGCGAGACTGCTATACCGCATAATATAGATACAAGTATAATAGAGGTCGCGGGCGAGAGCGATATACCGACGATATCGTTATTACTTATTATTATTGCATACACGTCGGGGGCAATTCATTTTTTGGCGATCGAACTCCACGCATTCGTGACGCGTTTAGCCTCAAAACAAAACGCGGTATATATAACGACAACAACAGACTACAGACAGGAGAGACATAATTGTGGATTTTTCGATCGTTGCACAACCATATGTTATTATCTTGGCGCGAGTGCAGAATTTGTTGCATGCACATATATAATTTATGTAATTAATATATACAGGTATCTAACAATGCAGAACAAAGCGGTGTGTGGGCTTAATGATCCGGCGACACGTATACGACAACGCGCGAATATTTTTGTTGTTATAATATGATTTATTATATTGTATACGAATTATTTATTATTTTGCCTGTTCGAAATTATTGTTTTCGACGGACAAATTGGCCATTTCGAGGTTGCGTGCTCGACACTTATAATGACCCGCCGAGGTCGGTGCGACACCGCGAGCTCATTGTGCTGCAGCAATGTTAACAATAACACAAGCCACAAACAATCGGTTCGCGCGCTCAGGAGATCTATTTATCGTACGAGTGAAAAACGAGAAAACCGACAACAATAACATATAATATAGGTATTACGAAATTCCGTCGGCAACCAACCCACCCGTGTTTTAACACATTTTCGAATTTAACAACCAGGTATAGGTTGTTAATGTATATATCTATATATCATTATATATTCGGCCATTATGATTTTATTTGCAAATCGACAAAACTTACTAAGGTAACATACATTATGCATATATCACATAATAAATATAGCGATCAACATATATACCACATGATCTGTACCTAGCAAACTTCACTGACCTCTGGCTGCAGTTCAAGTGTGTAACTATGTCTTTCGCAAACGATTTTTACATAACGCACGGAGTCGCGGTACAAATCCGAAGCGCAGCGGCGAAAAATAAACAACCGCAAAAACAACATGTCCGTACAGCGAATAGTTGCCTCTCTCGCGGAGAATTAGAGAAAAAACCGCGAAAGCCCGATCTCCACACCGCGGTTGCGGTAACCCGAGCTGCCGCCCAGGACACATCACGCTTGGCTGTATAAAAAAATATAATAATAACAACATGTAACCGCACTCGCGATATCCTCTCCCGCGCACGCACCCGCGTATACGTACTCTGCAATTAAAATAACGTTGCATTGAGTCGTCGCACGCACAACATCGCATCCGAACGTAGTATACTTATATATATATATACATATAATATACCTGAGCGGCTGTACAACGCGAACGCCACGGGATACTCGAGGCGTTGTCGATGATGATGGCGGGGGGACGGAGAAGGCGCACTATCACTGCGTATATATACGTTTTCACGGCCTCCGGGGTCTCGCGGATGAAGATTAATCAAACACCACATAAACGTATAATAATATTACATATTATTATTATCATTATGCAGTCGTACGATGAGGGTATACGCGCAAGCACTCGCCATCGAGCTCGTAGAAAGCAAAAGTTCCTCTACCGGTTTTCGTCATTGCACTGGCCGTTGTTCACGGCCAACCGAGAGAGTTGTCGTTGTTTAAGCTGCGCGCTGCCGCCGCCGTTCGCGTCGTTCGCAAATCGAATAGCGTTTTTTCCAGATTTTTGTAGGTAAACATTTTCTAAAATATCACACGACTAGTTTCGTGCGTACATATGTTTTTTGAGGAAATTTAGTTATATAAGCGCACAATTAATTTTACAATAAAACGAAATGTTAATTTTAAAAATGTAAATATTATACAGCAAATAAACCTATATTGATTTATCAATTTGTTATTATAATATTATAGTGTAGAACACAAACCAAGATTTACTAAATTACTTATATATGCCACCGTGATAGTTATTGCACATATATTAAGATTTTGTCAAATTTACGTGGTGAATAATAAAATACCACCGAGCGGGTGACCGATAGTTATAATTTATCGTATACACTCCTCCCCATCGAAAGTAATCAAAAATCATTACATTTCTTTTTTTACTCTATGCAGCACACAACATTACTACATTATTGCTCACGAGTTTCGAAACGCAAACATCGCCGCGGTCACACCGATAACACCTACCCAAAAACATTTCTTAATTTTTATTATACATCACTCGTCGTACCCATAGTAAACTATATGTATAACGCACTATATTATGTACTAAAACATCACATAACACAATTAGATACGGTTTTTTCGAAATATAGGGTTATAAGCTCTACGACAATGGATAGAGGGGGGGACCCATGTTCCCACACGTTGCAACCGATATAGCATTCGTCATGTTTACAAAACAGCGTACTTGTGTGCATGTGTGTGGGAGAGGATATACATTATCATTGTGTGTGAATGTCGAACGACGATTAGGTTTACTCAACTTGGGAAAAGAATGCCGTCTTGTGTGTGTGTATAAGTATAATACAATACAATACAATAATATTGTCGTCAGTACACACATATCAAGCGAACTCGTCACTATACGGGTTCTAACTACAACGTCAGCAAAGAGAAGATTTTTTTTAAAACATCAGTGGGTATATATATATATGTAGCTACATATACGATACAGAGGTAAACGCTTTTATGCATTGGTTTTGTAATGATATAGATTATATACGTACACATACTTTGAGAATCCGACGTTCAGTTTCCTCATACCAGACGACAAAATGTCCAAATACCTGCACAACACCAACGACTTGATAGCGTCTCGCTTGCGCATCTTGGTCCTACCAATTTTTTTTACAATATCCTTTTAAAATAGGATCTTGATGCTGGATTCTAGGTGATAAACTCCAACGCGCTAAGTGAAGCGAGTGTTGGAGTACCTAACCTAACTTGTAGTTTGTACCAAAGATTCCCCTGATATATTTATTTGCGCATATAGAAGGTATCGGAATTAACTATACCTACTCGAAACGATGGTATCACAATAATACACTGCAGTATAGTCGTGGTATAAACAGTCGTCGGCTAGCTGTTATGTAATTATATAATTGTCGCGCGTACGGCTTCTCATGTGCCCATAGCGGGCTTCCCATATACTGTCATAATGTTATAATTTTGTAGGTAAACAACGACGAGGCTTCCCTCACCCCCGTAAACACAATTTGCAGGGGAAGTCATCGATCACAAGACGTACTTCTGTATACGATGGTCTCCGTATAATCAAATTAATGTCGTATACTAGTCTATCGTCGCATAGTTAAGGGTGTGTCCGCGACGGATTACAGCACGATATATACCTATACACGGCATTCAAGGTAGGTGGCGGGGGCGTGGTCGGTATCAAAAAATAAAAAACGTATATGAATTCGACAGTGGTAAGAGAAAAAAAAGAATAATAAATAAATAGAAAAAACTGACTTTCATGCGCACAAAACAGATCGAGTCCTTGGACGCACACTGGCCGCATATTATATTATATATCCTGTTTGGAATTCCATTATTATATTTTCCTGTAACACGTTTCAATCGGCGGCGCGCACGGTGTTATAATTGGCCAAGTTAGAGTTAAGTCGTCACGGGCAGTGAACACAGCGTTTTAACAATAATAATAAAATATAATATCATCAGAAAAGCATAATGTATTTCGCAACGCGTTGTGATGGATCGGTAACGATTTTTGGTCGAGCCACGTGAAAAACGCGATCGTGACGACAAACCACGCTGACCGTATGTGTATATAACAAAAAGTGTACGTGATTTAGTTCAAAGACCCCGCGAACGAATATACACACACATATACATACATATTATACATATAAAAACTATTGCAGTTGTTGGTCGTTGTCGTTATTCCTGCAACGAGCCAACGAAATGACTATAATATTATAAAGACGAACTACGCGACGAAGACGTCTGCACGACGGAATCGTTGTGGAGGAAGAGAAGAAGAAGAAAAGAGAAAAAGTATGTAATAATCGCAATAAATAACGGGACAGCGTACAATATAGGTACCTACTACAACAACGATTGTGTGTATAACGGACGTGGGCAAAACGCGACGATATTTCAGTAGTCGTGAAATCCGGACCGAAAAACCCTCCGTTGTACGTCGTCGTGAGTAGAGTTCCGACTCGAACCGGATTTGAATAATACAATGACCGCCGCCACAGGTCGGTAGAGCACACAGTTACGGTAAAAATAACAAAATTGTAATAAAAAAATTATAATAATAATAACAACACATAATAATAATTAACTGCGGAAATTGACGCGGCTACAGTATAATATAGTATATATATATTATAATAATATACACATGATTGTTGTTCTAAACTCGGAACTAGCGAAACGTATCCCCCTTGTACTGTGTTTACAGCAATTTCAAGAGCGTTACGTACGGAAATAACATTATTATAACATATAAAACTTACTACTACTACTTGAATAAATTTGAGTTCAATTTTTCCGTTGTTACCTCTTAGCACGGTGTATGGAAGGAAATACCTATACATAAATTACGACACATAATATACGGTCAACCGCGCGCTCCGCCGCTGTTTTAAAATAGTAATAATAATAATAAAATGTTATGTGCATATTCCGTGCGTATGAAAGTTTATGGGATAACTGCACGCGATATATTATTATAATTTTTATTAATTATTATTATTATGTGTAGTTAGTTGGAGAATATTGTGATATGCAACTCAAAAAACTGACTTCATTATCGTTATATTAATTGATATAACGCCAGCTATAAAAAATATTAAGAAAATAAAATCATAACAATAATGTACCAGTATAGGTACTATAGATCCGTAACAGAAGTCAGAAACGGTAGATGTTTATCTCGTAACAGGACTGGTTCGAGTGGTAGCAACGTTCGTCGACGACGATAACGAATTTTGCACACACACGCGTGGTGTGCACAAATTGTTCGATATTACATTTGACAATACAAAAAAAAACAACAATAATAAAAATCAAACATCGTTCTGTACAAGCCATACGCATACAGTATATAACGAGTAATGACAAATTATAATTTTTATGTACATATATACACTGTATATTATGTATTAATGTGTTACTATGTAATATCCACGTCACAGACGAATAATTTTCGTTATTTTGCTTCTGAGAAAAGTTTTGCTATACCGGACAATCGCCCTGATAATAGCCACGCCGTATACCCGTATACATTATATATATTGTATTAGTACAGTATATTATTAAATTTCAGAATACATTTATTTGCGTCCACCGACGCATACGATTTTTCTATAATGTAAAAATATACAGGTCATATACTACGGGCGGCAAGTAATAGCAGTAGGCAGTACATAACAGTACACGGTAATAGAGGTTCACAATTTGACGAACGCGATCCCGTTACCTACAATATTTATGTACTATAATATGATTTACGATCGTTTGCTTTTTAAACTTGTTTATTTGGTGACACACCAGCGCAAGACTTGTTCTAGTGCCCGAAGAAACGTCATGTTTTCCATCATCGATTCTAATTCACCCGAGTATACGAACAACAAAAAAAAAACCAAACGAATTATCAGAAAAAAAAAATTAAACTAGAAGATTTTTCAGTGAATTTATGTCTTGATCGCAAAAATCATTTTAAACCGACAAACACTATGGGAAATAACATCATATACACATCACTATATAACACTATATAAATGATCACACTCGCTGAATATTGCGAAAAATCGTATAACGCTACAGACGGTTAAAAAACAACATTCGTATACAGTTGAGGTATCTATATCTAAATGTACAAAATATACACATGACGTGTATAAATGCTATTATTATAGTTTTGCCGGTCACATATTGTATTTCAAACGGCGTGTCCTTCATGTAGAAAGGTATACGTTTACACATAGGAACGCACAAATTGAATACGAATTATGACGAATCGGAGTACAATTTTTTTTCTCAAGTCCGTGTTAAATTTCAAACGCCAAGACAGCTAGTAGACACTTGATGATATAAATATAATATAAACTTAGGTATTTATTTATCAGTTCAAACAAAATGGTAAAATCTACTTTAAAACATCATTTGAAATTATTTAAAGAAGTGCCTATGATAATAACTGTAAGGATTAAACTGTATGTATTAAGAATAAGAAAAACTACCTAATTTTTTTTCTTTAGATATATTATTTAATATGGCCATATGCACGGTAACTTAAAAAAAGATCTAAAAATGCTATACCCGAGACGAGATAATGAAAAAAAACGTTGTCGAGCCCCATTACAATCTACAGACAAGCATAAATATTGGCAGCTATAAAATATCACCATATTGATGAACGATTTCGTGACGCACCCGAATGAGAAAATTCCTGCCACCGAAACGCTACCAAGGCGTCACGGTCTACCGTTTTACCGATTGAAATATTAAGTATATATAACAAAATATAATAATAATATACGTAAACGAATCTTCCATTGTTTACCTCCCTTCCCCTCAGCACCACATCGACTGGATTATATAATTGTATATACCTATTATGTATTATACCGCGATTATAATATTATCCATTGGGGCTAAATACGCATAATATAATAAACAAAACCACAACCTTGGTCCAGTTCTCGTACCCCGAATACATGTATAACAGACACGATGCAAATTTTTATATCGAATAGATATTATATAATACTAGCTATACATAGCCCCAGGGAAATTAAAAAAACCTCTATATAGACGATCAGTGTCTCATATAAAACATTATATACGACCTATTGTGTGTGTGTGTGTGTGTTTTGAACAATGACCCTAAACCCCAAGTGCATGCTACTTCCTTCCAACCGTGTGCAAAAAGACGACGATGGTAAAATATGTAATCACTACGAACTAACTCAACTAAGTGCGTTTGTGGCGAGAAGATCCATGAAGACATTTTCCATAACATTTATTCTAAAACAGACTATTCGTGGTGAACGACCTCGGCGTACGGTGGCGTTTACCTTGAGGTCACGTGAATTATTCATTCCGATTATATAGCTGATGGGAAAAGCTGCTTTTACTGCGGAAATCGGTGGTGATCTGATTTTTCACGAGTGGACAATAATAAATTGACCTATTCGTCAGTTACCTACTGAATTTGTTAGAACTTATTATACCTATTATTTAATATAACAATCCTACTGTACATTAATCTAGTCAAATTATTCAATTATTCAGTCATTGAAGCAGAGATGTTTTCTGCATCTTGTTTTTTTAAATTTTTTATTATAGATTTATAGGCGTTAACAGCTAAGGTTAGAGGTACTAGTCGACGACAAGCACAATAAATATTTTTTACATAACAAATTATAATAATATTTTTAGTGTGATTAGCTATTATTTACAGTATTAAAGTTTGTTGAGTAAATTGCATTTAAAGATAAAGATAATGATTTTTATGGCTTCGTCTTCGCCGAGTCGCCGAGACCTTCATTAATATTGTGTAGGAGATTAAGAATTCTGCGTGACAATTCATAAAATATGTTGGGTTGTGATGCGTGTTTGATATGTGTTACATCAGTGGCGTGTTGACCGTGATTTTGAAGGGCAGTTGCCCGATCATTTATAAAGGGTGTGTACCGGGTGGCTGGATTGATGGGTACTGGACTTAGTAAGAAATTGTTATACAAGACTACCTAACTACATCATCTGAATTAATTTGATATTTAATAAGAATAATAACTTAGTTATAAAATAGTTATACAAAGAAAACACATACATATAGTAGTAAATAGTAATTAATACTTTAATAATAGCATTCAAAATAAAGTAACACTTTTTTGTTGTGTATAGTATTCTACATGGGTAGTAGATACTGGGTACTGCGTAAGAATCATGGGGTGGTAGGTTATTCAAAAAATTAATTGCCCGATAAAATATTTCGCTTCGCCACGCCACTGTGTTACATATTGGTGGAGGATCTTTATCCATTAGAAAGAAATGTGTTTTGTTTTTATTATTTTGTATTTTAAAGAGAAAGAGTAAACTATTGTCTTAATTTGAGCATATTTACAATCCATAATATTGGGAATCCATAATTTGTTATATATTAAAACTATTTCGTATTTTATTAATATATAGCTTTTAAAGTTTAAATCCTATATATTCGCAATGATATATATTATATGGCATGTGTTCAAACTCATGTTAATTATCTCGATAGGGTTAAGCTCAATCGTTTGGTCCTTCAAACAGGATAATAAAGGAAGTTAGCTGTCTCCCATGTTGGCTGAATAATTACTTAATATTTTGTTTCGTGTAATGAATACAATAACTAATGAAGTTAAAATACACCTAGCTAAACAACTGAAAGGCAAGGTCGTGTCAAGAGTTTAAAGTTGTGTATTCTTGCAGAACAACGATTTTTATATAATATATTACCCGTATAATTTTTTAAAGAACGAGAAATAAAAACATAGGTGTATATACCTATTACCTACTATATATACATACATATATATATATATATATAGACATACGTTATAGTATAAAGAGTTCCAACCTCGTATCAATTATTATAAAATAGAGTCAACCGCGAAGACTTTGACATATTTTCCTCCACCTCCTTTTCCCTTCTCATCAAGTTAATTAAGTGTTAAGATTTAAACACGCCGTTAAAAGCTACAAGGAGAGAAAATTATTGAATAACACTGAATGTGCGACTACGACGACCTTTCGCTATCACTTGCCGCCAATCGGAGAAAAAAAACTAATATAGAAAGCCGAACGGATTCGATCTCATATATAATATATAGGTATATATATATATATTAACACTCCTAGTATTATGATACATTTACGTAGGTATCGCGCTCGCAGTGCATCAGACACGGGGCGGATTTTTCACACGCGTTTTCCAGTGAAAGCCTCGATGTATATTATACATCAATAATTGTACATAATATTATGACGATATTATGAGCTCCTCCTACACAGTTCTTTCCCGTCTTCGCTCGCATAGACCGACGACGGGGTACTGTGTACTCGGTACGTAATTATAATAACTACGTTTACGCTATAACGCGAAAACCGTATGATTTTTGAAGGGCTGACTCAATGATCGTTATCGTCATAACTCTTTGCAACCTGCGGGGAGATGTTATAATATTATTATGATGATGATGTTTTTCACTCGGCGCATCTTGCCTCGGGTGGTATTACTGCACGCGTCCGTTTCGATACACTCTCCGATAGTATTATAACGAGTACTTATATTATTATATAGGTGTATACGAAGAAATAATATAGTCGTAACCGTGAAAGTATAAGAATAATAATATGATCCCCCGCAACCTTGATGCAGAGTCTATCAAACAGGCAAGGCCGTCGTTAACTGATGTTCAAAGTGCATATAGTTATATACTATAATGTATAAATATAGGCACAATGATCATTATTATTACCAGAAAAAACAATATTTTTTTTTTATAAATATATATATAACAGATATAATATGATGTTAAATATTAATTACATACAATATAAACCAATAAAACGGGTGGTAATTTGTATCACAATGATATTATAAAATTATGTTTATGTATATACTATACTCTTAAGCACTATATATTTATTGACGACTCCCGTGGCGGTGTCATTAAACTATCTATCGTTATTATTATGGTCCATTACAAGTGCTTGGTTCCTACTACCTATACGTACTGTTGTTTGTATATATTATGCGCGGGCATGTGCACAGAAAAACCTTCACGTCGTCCAGCTTGTAATCTATAATATAATATCATTCTTGACTTGTGTTTAGAGTAAATCTAAGGTTTTCAGTAGATACTCACTATTACACTAAAGGCAAAAATGAATTTTTTTTTATAAAAAAAAAAACACAAAAACCTGCAAATCACATGAATGCAACCAACAACGAGAAACGTTATTTTCTTTTTAATACTGCGATATTAAAACATTAGAAGTAGTATAATTTATATTTTGCATGCGATCTTACTACACATTTACTGATTTATTTTGTATAAATATATGTATCAAAACGTCTACAAAATAAATACAATTATGTACAAGCATGTTGTTACATATATGCATACAATTTCTATACTGTTATCAACTTTATAATAATACACGCCTCCAAATTATAATAGAATCTTGGACGAGGATTCCGTGAGGCCAAACTCTTAATCGATTAAATTTATAATATACGGCATCGACTTTCGTTTCGTTTATACAATATTTTATTAGGTACGCATATATATACATATAGATACAATATAACATATTTTAGATACAAATATTATACATATTTCTATATCGGTGAAAATCATAGATACACACCGTAAATCTAAAATAGTCCATTAGTTATTATGTTATACATGTAAGAAACACACATTTCGACACATGTAATAAGATCGTCATTCTACTCCCTAAGAGGTGACAGCGAACTTGCGCTTGTTTATACGACGAACATGCATACGAGTATTGTATTCATATATACACATATATTTCTCCGCGGTATTTTGGCCCGTATATAGAAAGTTTTAGCGACAAAATAAAAAGTAAAAGCGACGATAGACACACACAACTGCAGCGTATAATATTAAATATGCACACACAAACATAATATGATGTATACAATATACATAATACATATATATCGTACATGGAGATCGTCATAATAAACGACAAATTGGAAGAAAAACTGGTTTCGTTTTAAGTGCAGAACGAAGTATTTTTCTCAATATATATGCAACGTTCCTATCACACTAAAGCTGTTACTAAGTAGGTATACTATTACTACAATAATATAATAATAATAAAGCAAATATTACGAGCTTATATAACATTGCAGCGATAACAGTATATGACAACGATGACGACGATTTGCATATAAGCGTATATATTTCAATGGTTCTATTGGGTAACCAATTATTGACGAAAGTACCTAATACTGCCCGTTAACCTTTATAGGAGAAAAAAATCGGCGGCCGGAAAGGTCAATGAAGAATAAATATTGTTCCAAGCCGGTTTCCGTCACACGACCGACATCACGACATATTACATTATGTACTGCGGAGAAGATGAAAAAGAAGAAGATCGAGATGTTATCGATATAATATCTTTCTCCCGCCCAAAACAATCTCGAAGGGAGGGAAAATTTATCATGTTTTCGAACGTGCCAACTGCGCGCAAGTATTACTACTACGTTTCACACTTCCCGAATCGTCGACGGTTGTTTTTTTCGCCAATTTCTCGCACGGTCGATACGAACGATTTACACGCAGCACTACCGCATCATAATTAGATCAAAGATATTTTCGGACGGCGGTAAAAGTGTTTATCCGTAACGAATTCGACGTGGCGAAAATAACACCCGCGGTCTTAGTGCGCGTAGGTCGATTTAAACTACACATATATATTATATACGTATATATTATATTACCTACACGTAACGATTTGTACGTTGCTATACGACGACGATGATGAGTGTAAAAATAACGAAAATCATCGTCCAGAAAAAGTATTAATAGGTACCAGTTATAATGTTTGAACGTTTTATGTTTTCACTACGCAAACTATAATATTAACGATTTGCCACGATGTATCTATGTATCCATGGTGCAAATCAAAATGCATCGAAATTAACTAAGTACACTTGTCATAACTAGACAGATATTATGTTTTACCTACCTATACCACTATACATTAAATTATAAAATTAAATGCCTGACTTATTAATTAGGTTTCAGTATAATGTGCTTCTAATATATATTAGAAAATCGATTGTAAAGGAGTCGTTAGTGATTTGAGAGCCAAAACTATAAAAACGAATGATAGAAATAAAAACATGAGCATGGACGTATTATAAAAATGTAATAATTTATGCATGTTTGTCGTAATATTATCTTATATACAATAATAATAATTATTGCTATTGCGATATCCTGTGAAATGTCATCTTTTATAATGCATACAACAGCCAATCTGTTCTATAACTACTATATGATAGATTTTATGTTTTTTTTTTACAATACTACCAGACTCAGAAAACAAACAGGAGTGTAACGTCCTTTTAACTGGGTATAATACGAAACGTTAGAAAAGCAGAGTACCACGTGTGTCTGCTGCATCGATTCGATTTCCGATGACGTCGCTATGCTACTGTAGATCCATTATCATAGCCCTATTGAATTTTACATTTCAGACCATTGAATAATGTATAATATACGTATCGACAACATACGTCTCTCGTATATATAAAACATAAACTCGTAGCAATTATAGCCAGTATAGGTATATTGATAACAATAATATGTTAATAACAACGGAGAAGAAACCATAAAATAAAAATATTTTTTAAAACGTCTCTCCGATAAAATGAAATAAAGTCGTGTGCAGTTTTGCAATGCTTTACCGTCGTCAGCATGGATGGCAGCGACCACTCTCGTCACGTCGCCAGCGTATATAATAAAGACGATGGCGTTGTGTATAGAAAATAGGAATGCACGTAAATAATAAAAAAATGTGTATAATATAATAGTATATATAAATGCGATCAACAATGTATTTCTAACGGTGATCAGCTAACGTCGTTGGTCTGCGTTTAGTGGGAGGATGGTGGTGGTGGTGGTGGTGGTGGTGGTGGTGGGCGGTCGTTTACTATAAGAGAAAATTACGAAAAACTAATAGGTACAATTTAGTATCACAAATACGACGCGTATGATATAATAGACCGCGAATTTTGGTCGTGATATACACCACGATAAGTTTTGTAATAATTCAAAAACAGCAGAAGCGATTTATTTCGTTGGTCGGGGTATTTGCGTGTTTTTTCATATCGCCCGAAAACGTGTGTCGATAAAACCTCTACCGCTATTACAAAATTTGTGGCTCCGCGTTCTATATTATAATATTAAGGCTCTGCGGCGTCTAATTAACGCGGTGCCGTTTCAGAGAGCAGCCTCGCACACTATATCTAATATTATATGATTATATATATATATAGATTGGAGAGCGGGAGCGGGTTTCATGTGCGTGTCGAAAAACAATAAATGTTGTACCAGAGTAAACACAAGGCGAGGATAAAACCACCGTGTATCTGGTCGAGTTCAACCGAGCGTACGTACGCAACCGCACGAGCGGTATCTTCATATCCATTTAGTCCATACCTCCTCTTCAAGGGGTGTACACCATATTGTTGCTATATAATATAATACCATAATATTATAATAGTATAATAAACGTTTGTATATTTAACACTGCTGTAACTTTGCGTCTCGTCTGTCCGCGGCAATGATCGTTTACGAACAATGGAACGGACATTAACATTTCAATAGAACACACGGTCGTGCATATCTATTAAAACGACGTAATTAAATGGGAGACTAAATTTCGTCGTCGTACAGTGTACTTGCACTGTAGTAGTAGACAGTAGTCACCGCCGCCGTTCAACATCCTATTACCACGATTAACACAGCCGAACGAAAATTATATATTATTATACAGAAGTCATTTACACGAAGACTTCTCCGTGTCTTCGTGTCGCGACACGAAAACTACATTAGTTCACGAGAACACAGCTCTGGATTTAAGAAAAGTATTATATTGACCTATAGTGACAATCACCGTCAACACACGATGCGCAACATATTATATTATAATGTCATGTAATTCAGAGATTTCAGAATAAAATTTGTTTTCGACACAGATTTATATTATATACACCTACTGCGATACATTATTGTTCTCGAAACATTATTAAACTCAATTCCAACAGTTACATCTTATATAAACATGTATACGAGACTGCAGTTATGTAGACGTCACAATTATTCGTATATAACGCGTCAAGTATAATAAATAATAATAATAATAATAATACAATTGTTGCCGCATTTGGGAACCTATATAAAACAGCACAGAGGTACAGATTTTACACATGTAATCATTACCAATTGGTACTTGTAGTAAAAAGACTGGCGTCCCTGAAATAAGTCTATAGTGTTTCACGATCGTTTCCTATATTAGATAAGAACGCAATGTTTGTCATCATATTTATTTATATTAAATCGTTTTGTCGCGTACAAGACCGTCAACCCAAGTATACAAGCAAGTGCGTATCGGGAGGTACCTATATAATGGGTTTGTGTTGTAGATACGCGCATGTGTCATTAACCTTAACAAGATATGTACTGACAATCTAACAACGGTCGACGGGCAAAAGCGGTCTAGTCCCACGTAAAGTTTATTGCACCGCAGCGCGAATTTACGACATTCTTCTAACAGCAATACGACTTATCGTCAGACCACGGATTTGTCCGGACCGCGGCGCGCATATAACAAAACCCAGCGAAATTTTAAATCTGCGAGCAAACGTATCGTCGTTATACGTATTATTATTACTGTCGAAGAACACATTTTTTGTTATTATACCACCGTCAATCGGCGCAACGTATAACTAAGATGATGTTTTTCGTCATTTCCATATCAAACGAACCGCGCCGGATAGGTCACTGTTTAAGAGATTTATCAACAAAAAAAAAAGAGCTAACTATGTATACATCATAAATTCATAACGAGCGACTACTGAATATTTCGGACTCTCCGTGCGTTTCGTTCAAGTCACATAAAATAAAATATGTAGACCGACATTTGATAATTAAGTATTTCAATTTTGCAAATTGATGTATGTATAAAATTTGCCGGTTTCATTTCAAGATCCAAAACCTACGAAATTAATGCCACGATGGTTCGATCAATAATATTTTAACGATTTCGTTTTAGCGGTAAGTCCACGACGATGAAAATGAAAGGACCTATTCTGAAATGATACCTATACTACACCTAATACAATATTAATTTATAAAAAAAAACCAGTTTCCATACATCGTAAACTCGTCGACGTCGCACAACTTCCAGATTTCACGGATTTATCAGCTCGACAATGAAAAACCGTGGTCCATTCACTTTTTAGAAATTCAATACTGAGACAATCATGTCAAAAACGCTGATCGACCGCGGTTGAAGGGACATTTAAAATATTTTACATTTTTACGTAAGATAATAAGAGGAGAGACTGCACAAATCTCGTAAATAAGCAGTATATTATATCTATTCAGCGTGAGCTTAACTATAATAGTAATAAAACTGGGCAAAACGCAAATCAAGAGAACGGCCTAAGAATATTGTTTTTAAACAAATTTTATCATTTTTATTGTGTAAATCGAAATCTGGGCATCACCATATTTAGCCAGCACAATTTTTTTTTAAAATTTACAATTACCTATAACAAAATTACTGAACTTCATATGATTTTACCCAAAAAAGTTTTAATATATTACATTAATCGAATAAAAATGAATATAGTCTACAACCCATTAACCCATTATTTCAGTGTTAGGCCAAATAACTTCAACAGCTTTGAGAATTGTCATCTCAAAGTCTATCGTGACCCATTTTGTGGAAAGTATATACATAGGTTTCATAGCTTTTGTTTAGTAATAAGCAAAATATAATGGGAATAAAATGTCCATTTTTAAGTATTTGAATTGTAAACATTTGTGTAAAAAACCGAAGATAACATTTTAATTTATCATAAGATATCATTTTATAGTATAATATATTATAAATTGTATCTATTTAAGATAGTAACTTTAAATTTGTGTTACAAGGAAATATAACCACGCGTTTTTCTATGTCATTAAATAATAAAAATATAGTAATACAACATATAATATGTATATTAGATAAGATGGAAACGATAAAAGTGCAACATTTTGGCATTACTCTATACTATATTACTATATTCTATTGCCTATAGAGTATATAGGTATATTTTGGATACATTATACTATTATACAAAGAACAACACTAGTTTATCTTTATTTCTAAAAAACTAACTTACTATGAACGAATTAAATTTACATTGAAGAGTGAAGACTATAAAATTCGTCAAATAAAAATTAATTTTTAATTTATCAAAGGTAATAATATGTTAAATCGTATGTTCAGTTGTTATAATTGTAAATTTAAAAGAAAACTGTATTGATCGAAAAATGACACTTGCCGAAAAGGGGGCCGCCCGAAACCTGTTACATAAAAGTGAGTACAAAAAGATCGCAGTGTGTATAGGTAATGCAGAGGGACTTGAACAAAAAAGGTATCTAATTATACCTGCACTTCAACTTTAGAAACGAATACGGAATAATTGAAAAGTAAATAGTTTGTTCCCAAAAATGTTACACGAGTAAGGTGAAGAAAAATATAACGTAGCAAAAGCTACAATGACTAGTAGTTTGAGATTTTATATCAAACTTTATACATGATATTGATATGACTGTGCGTGAGTGCGTGTGTGCGTGTGTGCGTAAGCGCATATACATATAGTCAGCGGAACTGGGCCTCGTAACAGTACATACAGAAACGACGTGGACCGAGAAGACAGACAGTCGATCATCGAACCGCATCTGCTCCCACCACCGCTAGTCTCGGAGAACTAACGCTCTCGAGTTATTTTTTTTAATGACTAGTCAATCAAACCCATATATACATTTATATATATATATATATATATATATATACAGAAGGCTTGTACAGTGTATAATACTACTATTTTACAAGTTAACAAACTGTTTTTGTTTTTACTTCTTAACGCTCAAATTTATTATACGTATTTTTCTAACATCTATAATACAGAAAAACTGTTTCAAACATATAAACTTACGTAGTTACATTTTATTAAAGTAAATCAACCAATTATCAAGCTTTTGTACATACATTATCTTTGTACCAACTACCAATATATTTCCACCCAGCATGGATGGAAAATGATTGAATTTTAAAATCTGAATTACCGTGTTTTCTACAAAATGGATCTGCCGATTGTTGTCGAAGAATTTCAAGGATGTAATGTTTTTTTTTCAACACGTGCAATGTCGGTATCGTACGTGTCTGTCCTTGGCATCGGATTGACAAAAAAAAAATATAGAGAAAAACTCATGTTTTAAACTGACTGCCAAAGAGAATCATACATATAAACTATTTTGTGTTTCGACCACTGCTGTCGTGTTGAGGCACGTCGAACCGTCAATGTATGTATTGTGTACCCCCATCGCCTGTATGTAATACCATAGCTCGAAGATTAATTTTGCAGCACGAAAATAATATTAATGCATTCACGTTCGCGGCTCGAAATACAAGCTAGTTTCGAATTATTACGAATAACAATAATAATGATAGTCGAACATGATGAAAAAACTAAAAGGCGTCAAAATACAAAATACTTGTCAAATTACGTAACACGTTTATACGGGAACTCGTCTAACTCTTTCCCTAAGACAAAAATAACATCGTTAAATATTATTTAGTATTTAATTTTAAAATCCTATTTTTCAAACTACCAAGACCCCGGAAAAGTAACATCGCGCAATCGCCGCTACATGCCAAAAAAATTAAATATACGTCAAAACAGAAAGAGCACAATATACACACTGCAATAACAACAGTCACCCCTATAACTGAAAAACGCGCACCCACCATTTGAAAACACCAAGTTATTCCTGATCATTATTAATTATTATAAGTAATAGTTGAGTACTATATTATAGGAACAACGGAATAAAATCGCAATAAACCATTATGGAAAAGTAAAAAAAAAAAAGCATAAAAAACGTTAATAATTGCTCATTGCAGGTTAGTTGCTGTATTTTTTTCCATTTCTAGTCATTTTTATAAACACTGAAATGTTGCATCCCGGTTTTATTGTTAATTTTTCCATTTCGAAACAAACGACGTCGCTTAATACAATTTAGAAAAACCAAATGCCTATAAACGACGATCGAGGGAGATAAAGGAGAAAACGAACACGGTAACGTCAAATAAACATACTGTAAATCAATATATATATATGCCCCAATTAAATTATTATTAACTAATAATAATATATTATCATAGTATACAGTTTATAGTATTATAGTATACACCTGGTGACTACCAATAATTTCCCGACGAACTGTATGCGCCCGGTTAGGTTATGAAGGCTGGTGAGGAGGACCGCACCGATACATAAAATGAAAAACACACCACGCATGCTATATTTGACGTATAATTACGTTTACAATATATATAATCAATATATATATATTTATTCAGTTATGCATTTATATACCTATATACATAGAGAGCATAATATATTATCAATGAAAGGGAATAATATAATATAATACGGTACGTGCATAATATATAGATTGTAGGTACATAGTACATACTACATATACAATTTTATTAACGCCAATAATAGTAATAATACCGCGTGTTGATTATTATTTTACAAGACAATGATCGATATCTAGGCCGCGCATAACAATAATAATAATATGAAAGTGCTCACATATTATTATATTATACGGACGCGCGTCAATATTATGTTAATATTATATTGCAATGCAATGTTTAATATAGGAAACGGACATTTCGTCATTGGTCGTGATTAGTTCTTTATCTTTGATGAATAATAATATGCAACTGTTATACTGATCGACATGCACACAGTAGAAATAATAATAACAATAATAGTAATATTATACGATCATAAACGAAACAATATCGGTCAGATAAATCGTTGGTTCACTATTCGGTCGCGTTACACTTAAAAATTATTGGAGTTGACAGGTCGTAGTTTTTATTCATTTCCGATGACTAAACACATTTTTTTCCAGATTGTTTTTATAAAAATCAATAATAACGATGATAAAATTTTCTATATAAGTCATAACGGTTTGATTCGATATATCACACTTGCAGACAGGCCAGAGACACGGAGACAATGGATTGCTGCTGCCGCGTGGCTACTGACATTTTGCGCAATCGGTAAATCTCCGTCTTTTGCTACACACACTGATCGTTATCATAACAGTATTATGACATAACAGCACAATGGTGGGGGAAACCAGTAGTGCGCGGGCCGAGGGGCCACAGGTCGGACGATGTTGACCCGACGCCACCGCGGGGGAGTTAGCGAAACAAGAGCGAACTACGCAACTTCTGTACTTTTAAAAATACAGCGGCTAAAACCTAATATATGAATAATATTATTATTTCTTTATTATTTGTTGCGCTAGTGGTCTGACGAGAGGGAACATAAATAATATTACTATATTAGATATAATGAATAAAATAGCGTGTGACGACGTGTAAAATATAAAGAACTTACAATGAAATGTTAAGTTTTTTTTTTTTTATAATATCGTTTATATAATTAGCAAGTATAATAAATGGTATAAGGTACAATATAATATTTTGTAATATACTGGTACATACACCATTAAAATTAAAATAAAACTAAGAACACAAACGAAAAAACTAAAATATTAGTATTGTATATCTGTGTAACTGTTATCACTAGTTTATTTTAAAATCATTTAACTAGCAGTTCTTTTTTTAATAATAAAAACGAAATTGATACTATGAATTTGATACTATTGTTGAAAAGCTTTAATTCAGTTTTGATTTGACAAAAATTACTATTTTGTTGATTATTTACATTATTTACCACACGATTAAATTATAATTTACAAGAAAGCCTTATAACTGCATAGTAAACAAATCCTATACATATTTTTACCGTCATTAAAAACAGTATACATGATCAATGTTATCGTTTTATTGTACATGAAATATAATTTTACCAAAACGTATATGAACAAAAATACAGTTGAAATAAATACCGAAGCATTTAGTACAATGTATTTTGTATTATCAATTTACATATAAATTATTCATAATACATACTATATATAATTTACGATACGTATACACAAATAAAAATAATTAGAATAATATTATAATATGGTTATTAAAATTAATTATAAATACAAGTATATATATTTTATAATCAATGATATTAATTAAAAATAACCTTTAAATTCTATTAGTATAAACACTGTAATTACAGTTACTTTGTTATCGAAACTAATGAGTGTTTAAAAACATTCGTGATGATTTTCAATTCGTAAAAAAAATAAATTAGCACTTATTTTGCTTAGTATTTAAATGTCTAAAGATGCATAACAGTTTTTTTCTATGCCAAATAGTACAAGGAGGAACATAATATTATATCAATATAAAGCTATTGCTCCCTATACCTCATTTATCCAAAACAAGTATAAACGACGGTCAACGGAAGTCAAACGGTTAGAAAATGTGAAATAAAAAAATCGAAAGAAATAGTTTCGGTCCCGAAAGCAGTCAGGGCAGCAGCATTTCCGTCTCGCCCACCAATTTTTCAAGAGCAAATCGCGAAATACATCAGCCGGTGTACGGCAGTAGATAGTAGATCGGTGTCGATCGACCGACCGACTGTAACCGATGCCCTACAATCGGGTTAACGATTGTCATTCGAAGTAAATCATCAGTCGTTGTCTTCCGCTTTCGTATTTCTGTACACTCCACCGCCGCCACCATCGCAAATGCCACGCGAATAAAACGGAGAAAACGACGATAGCAATTAAAAAGCGGTGACGGCGGATACAATAATTATTAAGAGAACGTTTTCATATTATATTGTATTCTTTTGACGATTTTTAATTGCCCATCTCTTTGCCGAACAGACAGTATCTCGCTGAAAAGAGTTACAAAAACGCATTGAATGCTGTTGCGTACAATGGAAATATTGTGTCGTACGCGTTAAAACGTCCTAATTTAACGGTATATTGGAGAATATGAGGTGGGAGTAAAGAGACCATTCAACAAAAAAATAACAGTTTTCACAATATGGTCTCTTGCTATTCGCAAAGTGTATAGAATATTGGTACTTATTATTAAGTAAAGTAACTTGAAGAAATTATAGTCTGGTTTACATTTTATGCTCGCAATAGACCAATTTTTTGGAGGGGCCTGTAACATTGACTACAACACGTGGAGCCCTATGCCCTTCAAAATTGTTATTAACATACAAATACAAATTATTATTTACGTCAATCACATAATTTACATACAATATCTAATTTATATCTAATAAGCGAACAGAGTAGCACACATGTAGACACACACATACAGATCTAATCTACGGTAAATTATTAAATAGTTGTATTATATTTATATGGTTATATACTCGGTTATATATTATTCTCTTACTTTATATTATCTATAGAAGAAACAACAGTTGTTTATACCATCTAAATCATCTGATACTGAACCAGTGTACCACAAATACAAAATTTTATATAATCTTTAATTCAATAATACATATTGAGTTTAATTTTAAAATTATGTAGAATAATTTGAAATTTACTTAGTATTTACTATTTACTTAAGAAGGACATAATTTGGTAAAATTTGGCAAAAATGTTGTGGTCCAAGCTTCTTCCCTCCCTATTTTTTGTCAATGTAATAATGCTGATTGCGTAAAATGTAAAAACAAAAAATACATCAAGTAAATGTTTCGTTATTAAAATCGTTATACATTCTATTGTTTGCAATTTGTACTTATAATACATTATTTAAGTATTTTAGGTAACATTAACAAATATGATTTTTTTTTTAATTCAAAAATGGATGTATATATTAAGTTTTTATTTGGAGAATATCTCCTCGAACGGAGGTCATTCTGTGAACATATCTATGATAAATTGTCATTTAATACAGGTACTCGTTACACGTAAAATAGACAAAATTTGATTTCAGTGAAATTTAAAAATAAACGTGGTGTGGTATGTAAGCAGAGGTCAGCAGTGTACTTGGGCGTGCACTATGAAACGCATAAATAATATCGACTCGTACACGTTGTTATAATTAAATAAGCGGCGATAACGAAAACGACTATGATGTGATACCACCGCCGTCCAGCCGGATGCATATAATTTATAGTTTTATACTTAAAAAAATAGTAATAATAGTAGAGTAGTAAAAAAAATTATCGGAAACCCACAGCCCACAGGTGGGCGCGAGCAAAGCGCAATAATTCTCGAAACGATTTTCAACTAGTGTAATTTTTGACATGGGAAATTTTTTTCAATATTCTTAGCAGCTATTATTTTTTATTACAAGCACATATAAATATATAATATATCGTTGGACAAGGAAACTAGTTCCTTTCCTGGCTAACGAAAATGACGTTAGTTTTTGAGAAGTTAAAATAAATTGTCAAGAACCAAAGTACACATGACACTGGTATCATCACTCATATTAAAACAGATTTCTAATAAATTCTCGGTATAAATGGTCGAGGGTCGCACACAGCGCAAAAGCACTGTAATTTACAGAATAAAGCCTTATTTCGCGTGAGGTCATCTCATTTCGTCACATCAACACTTGCTCATTCAGACAAAATAATATAATAATATAATATTTTAATTACGTTTTTTTTGTTCATCACCGCTCTTCTCCCACTCGAAATAGATTTAGGTATTAAATATCGTTTTACGGCTTCTTCGGGTGTATACAATTACCATTAAAATAATATAGTATAATAATATGTATGCAAGTCCAATACGACAATTCGCATTAACGTAGACGATAAGCAACAGTTAAATCAAAATAATGTATTTTGACACTATTAACGAGAGATATGATTACGACGAAGACGCCTGTGATGATATTATAATATTACTATTTGCAGTGATTGTGTATAAATTGGTACAAGGTAAAAAGTGCACATGTCAGGTCAATTATTATCTTGTATGTGCGTATTATAGTGACAGTTGCAGGAGAACAAAAACAACTATTTTTAAGACCTTAATTATTAAGGTCCGTGCAGTGCAATAAATAGTAGGAAGACAAAATAATATTTAATGTATAAATTTATTTGGTTCAATACATTATATATTACACGGTGACATTATATCATCAAAAGAAGGTTCGAATATTGGGAATTGGAACGAAATTTATTAGGTAGAAAATAGATTTTTTGATAACAACAGAGTTATCGTTACATAATAAATAGAAACGGAAATAAGAACTAAATTAGAAACATTATAATATGGGAAATAAACACTTGCGTTTATATTTATAAATACATACAAAGAATTTTATAGAATATGTTATCCATTATTGTACAATACACACCCAAACTCAATGAATAAAATGAATAAATAAATTTTAAAATCTCATGAAGCATATACATATAACGTGATACTGATAAATGATAATAATATGTAATAATTTAATTTTCAACGAGATAATAATAGCATATAATTATGATTTAAGTGTTTGTTTGCGTACTATATAATATAATTATTTAATTAATTATAAATTATAATCACTTGCGTCAAGGAGAAAAAAACCAACGTTATTCGAATAAAATTTACGGTTTACTATGAAACCCGTTCATTTGTTTTAACAGCTGTTAAGTTTATTAAGAAGTCTTACTTCCAAAAATAATAATACCGATAATACATTGGATATACAATTACAAGATTGTACAGTTTACAGTTATTATCATCATATTATACCGTTTTTTAATTCTATGATGAATGATAGTTTTTTAACATTTACGGTTAAAACAATTAATTTTTGTTGACATCACTGAACGTGAATTTACACACACCTACTCGGCTACTTTGATAGTTTGCAATCGTCATCATCGGCTTAAATAAAATATAAAATATTATTTGATAACAGTATAACTAGTTAAAATCGCTCTTAACATTGAAACGATAGTATTGCAATTTTTAAAAGATGGAACAAATTATGAAAAATAATAATTATAACGCTTAGAAACATTTAAATTCTTCCAAATGGCATTTAACCTATTGTGTAATAACTAATAGCTTAAATAAATTACGACCATCACCGCATGATATCGGTTATCGCACATTCGCATGAAAAATGTGTTTGATAAGTAATAAATATAAACAGTCAACTAATCTAATGAACAATAACTAATAAATTTAAAAAAAAATTGTATATACTATGCGTGAATGGGGCGCGGTAACTTTTACGAGCAATATTGAATTTGGAAAAAATTCCGCTCCACTAGGCGCGTATACAATAGGTGGCTATGAGGGTAAAGCCCTCCCCTTAGCCCTTAGGAACCTTAAAAAATGTTAACGATTAGACGTAAGAAAGACGTACTAATCAGTAATCGACATGCGTAATGAATAAGATAGTAACTCACTTTTACAACATTTTTTTCAATTTGGTGTTAATATCAGTTTCGTTGGAAAACGTTATGTTCTATGTACAGATATATAAACATATGTACATATAATATACTTTATATTTATATATCTGTGGTACTATATTATTATGTTATTATTACTTGAGTTAAATATGCATACATTTTGAATATTTTATTCACTATTAAAATTTAAACTTAATGCATATTGCTTTTATGTACTTGAATTAAATTTTTTCATCTGGCCCCCGTCCTTTTTTATTTCTAGATTCACGCCTGCGCACCACCGTTCGTCAACATACCTTTTAATCCGAAACTTGTTTCCACTTCCGAATACCATGACTAATATATGCAACGGCGTCGTTTTCAAAGTCTCTGATGTTGTCCAGACCCTAATTGCCGAACACACATTACACACGCGTACAAATGAGCGCGCGCGCAATATTTCCACAACACTCGCGCCGTTCAATTTTAAAAGCACGACCGATAACCGGTTAGACACCGCGAGGGATTAAAAACTGAAACGAAATGTATGCGTAACAAAAACGAGCATAAAACGCACTAATCACCAGTACCGCAGTCGGACGACGACTGATCGACTGAAACAGTAAACACCGAACGTTGAGCTCCGCTGCTGCCGCCCGCTACACCCGCCCAACAATCTGAACCCCGCCACGCCATCGGCGTCGTAGTAAATATAGCGCGCGCACTTCGTAGTAGTAGAAGTAGTAGTAGTAGTAAATAGTGGTAATAGTAAATACTCGTAGTAGTAGTAACTACCTATCAGTAGTAGTAAATAAGTTTAGCGTTTACAGTAATCCGACAGTCTTTTAATTGTTGTTTTGTTGCATCGGTCAACAAACAACTGCACAAACGCAAGATTGACCGAAAATTCACGGACGTTGCGGGTGTGACAGACGACAATGCAGCCAATCCGCAAGACGTACGAGTTCGCGAAATAGATAATACCTGTTTATGGAAGGGGTGCGACGGTTTATGCTTTTTTCGTTTACACCTAAAACCGTTTCGATTTACAATTTACGTGTAGAGCACCTCTTAAACGTGACTTTTAGGTTTTTTTTTTATATAATTCATATTACGTTTACAATAATAATTAATTCCATCCCCTGTTCGGTCGAATAATCATATATGAAGTTAATATTTTAATATACGATAGTATAGACATATAGTATTATATTATTACATACGACTAGCTTATTTATTTGTATGTCACCGCCGAGAAATTATAGTATAATATTATACAAACTGCACCTGCCGCCCTATATACACACACGCACCTCGCGAAAAACAAACAAAAAAAAAAATATATTCAAACGGCTTTTCGTGTCGTCCTGGCCATGAATTTTTTTCCAAATACTCCATACGAACATCGACGGCGTCGATTATTATATCATGGTTTTTTACTCGTAGAACACACGGACGCATAGGATATGTGTACATTACTGCTTGACACCTTAATAATAACGTCGATAATTTCGTATTAGAATACTCCCTTTCAAATATTGAGTTATAAATAAATATGAACGTCTTCGTTTTTTTCGCAGCCGAGACTTATGATTTATGATAAATGGAGAAAGTTATTTTTTGGAAATTAATATATGTTTTACACGAATCGCGAAGTCATATTACTCATATATTATATTGTTTATAATATACGGCGGATAATCGCGAATATAAGTAAATAATAATTAGTCAAGTCTACAATCGTATAAATTCGAATAAGCGACGTTCATATTATTAGTATTCAAATAACGCAAATCAGGTTTTTAAACAATCGCCGAAATAAACGACGGAGATTCAAGAGAGTAGATTTAAACAATTTAATCTTATTACGCAATCATTATAAGTATACCGATTAAATTATGCATTTAAAGGTAATAAGGTAATTGGGCAACACGACATTTCGATTACGTTAATAACAACTAACAATGATAAACTAATATTATTCTAACGGTTCTTCAAATATCAAATATAATAAAATGCTATATTTAATTACCACGAACGATGAACTTGGATCATTCTTATTATTATATTATACTTGCAGAATTGCACGCTGTTAAATAGCAAATCATTAAATTCAAAATATATATATATTTAAAACTATGATCGCAAAAAATGTTTTTACTTTATTATAATAATTGTAAATTATAATTATTATTGATACTGTATATAATGCAATAAATATAGTAATAAATAGCACGGTACTTATTTTATCGTGTAATATAAAAAAAAAGATTAAACTGATTTTTTATGAATTTATATTTTATAAATAAATCCCGGAAGATTATGGTAATAATTAAATCAATAATTATTTATGAGTATAATATATTATCGTATTACGTACACACTATACAACATAATAAAAATAACCTTCTATACATGCGTTACTTACTCGTTTATTTAAAAACATTTAAAAAAAGAAGGTTATTTAACATAATAAAATCCAATCACCGTAATTATCTATATGTATACGCGTTACTTAATTAAGAGCCGTTTGTACAAAAGTAGACATTCCACATATTTCTGTGCACTTAACCTTCTACCTATACACATTTTTATACATAATGGTTCGATTTTCGTCAGTTAGTTTTCTATATACTGCAGCATTAGTGTTAAAACTAGGTTTCGTAAAAATTTATTAACACAAATTAAATGAAAGAAAACTGGTACCTGTACACCTATATAACCAACAGACATTGGTATGATTAATCATGTTAAAATCAACCCGAAGATTATTATCAAATATACACGGATAATTATTTTTATTTTATTATAAAGATACTTTATATATATTTTTAAACGTGAAATTTAAAAAATCCCAACTTTTCACCCCTTCCCCAACCATGTGATAATATCCAATATTATATTATTATATAGGTACGTTATTAAATGACAAAACTTTCAAGTCCTTAATTTACTCGAAAGACCGCACACAAGCGTTCTTTTGATTCCAAACCACTAAAGATTTTCACAAACGATACAAGTATAATAATTGACTTGTATTATATACATATTAATTATATTTACAGTTTTATATTGTATAGTAATAATGTATAACCATCCTTATCAACATAGGGCAGAATTATAGTGTATGTACAAAAAAAAATATCTTTAATAACTGGTAACAGCATATCGGCCAATGATGGTTCCAATATTTTAACACATGACATAAATTTAAAATATTACAATAATACACGTCGATTTTATATTTAATTTATATACTATGTACGAAAGAATACGTGTTTTATAATATGACAAGTAAATAATAAACGCAACTTTCAAAATAAATTAAAATCCGTTATGGAAATTACTGTTGTCCAAATGAAACTCCACAACATGTTATAGGTGGATGAAATCATGGTGGTAGGTCATTTCGTTTCAAAAACTTGCAGTAGAGAATATATAGAACCCTGAATAACACGTAAGCTGGTCGGGTATATATTTACATGTATAAGCAGGGTCTATTTTATGTACTAAGAAAACGAAAACGTTTCGTTGGTTAGGTGCGGAGAAAGTGCTACAGGTACATACGAAGTTATCATATAAAAGTACCAACAATAATAATAATAAATGAAATTATTTGACGGTCAAAAACGTAATCACGCAATGCCCTCGAGTCACATCATATACACATATTAAAATATAATATACATACATAATATAATATGTTACGTAAAGCGTACTCTATATTATGTATATATATATATATATAAATAAATAGATTATATCCTGCATTATAGGTATATAAGCAATTGTATTGTATATATACAGAGATATAGAATCTTCGGATATAATCTGCTACTACTATATATACTATATTATGCTATTACTATATTTACTACTACACACTGTTTCACTCCATACGAAAGGGTATACGCTGCAGTGACGATCGACGATCGTGATGTACACATATATTATTTTATATAGGTGTCTACAGCCGACGCCGACCACAAGTCTACGCGCGTAATAATAATTCATATTAATGACTGTTCGACCGCTGACGTTATTATTGCATGTTCCTTCCCTACACGCGCGCGAGTATATAATATTATAATATACATAACAATAATAATGATAATAATGTGTGTGGCTATATTATGTGTATTAATGTTAACCGTCGACTCTGGAGACCTGCAGATAGACATATTATATTATTATTATTTAGCTGCAGTGCGGGATCGGAGAAAAAAATAGTACAATGATTAATAGCGTGGATCGAAATCGTATTTTTTCCATATACGAAATATATGTGTATGTGTATTTAAATATAATTGAAAACGTAATTTTCTCGATTAATGTACTATACATTACTGGGTCGGTTCGCTTTTATATAATAAATGACACGTTGATTAGTCGACCATACATGATTTTACGGTTTGTTTAATTCGGCCGGCGTCATCGTTATAGACCGTCGGATTATAATGATTGTATTAAATATACATATAGAATATAGATATCTGTTTCATGGTAAGTATACGGATAGGGAAGCATTGACTGTTGGGAATCAAGGTAGTGATGTTATGACGAATGACGATAGTATCGTGTGCTATATTTTGGTTATATTTGGTAAATTCATAATATATCATCATCGATAATGATAAAAATATATACAAGATTTAAGTATATTTTTAGTCAATGATATAATTATAATAATATGTACCTACACGTCACGCGTACGTCGCATCATCTCGCTGAATGACAGGCGCGCGTTTAAAAAATACAAACATTGTTTTCATATATCGTAGGTTGCAACAGGTTTTTCTAGGATAACTAAAATACTACGCAAACACATGATGTGTATAATATATTTAATAAATATATCATATCGGTTACCGTAGGTTTAAAAGGTTTGTGAGCACTCGATCTCTCACGTAGTGAATTTATTGAGAGAAAAGCAAAAAAGTAGACGCCAAAATGAAACGTAGATATACCTACTCAGTAGCGACATAAATAGCATAAGCTATACATAAGCTATTCTTATGTTGCGTGGGGGTGAATACATTAATGATCCCAGACTCTTTATAATTTACAAACAATTGTGTGTTTTTATGAATTGGGGCAATGAATAAAGCATTAGCACAAATAATATTCTCCTCTATAAACTGTGAAAATTTAATGATTTAACAACAATTACAAAACACTGATTTTGTTCGCACAAAATCGTTTTTATTAAAAAAAAAAAATTGTAAATAAAAATAAAACTGGAATAACAATACTGGACATTAGAGTATATTGTACAAAGACTCAATAGATACGCGGAACTTCACCGGGCATAATATTATAATAATGATATGACACGCAGGACGTTTAAAATAATATAAAGCCGTACATAACACTACTCACTACCTACATACCACATAAATGTATAATACTATATAAATAACAGTTTTCACACGTGGTTTTTATGCTAATGACGACGATGATGACACCACATACACACACACACACACACACACACACACACACACACACATACACAACAGGGTCTACAGCTATGTAGTCATCAGTCAATGCACATGCACGTATTATACACATTATGTAAAAGCACACTCCACAGGTTGGAATTATATATATAAATATACTTAATAAATTACTTTATACAATATATTATAAGTATACGCGAGCGCGTATGTATAAGTAGAAAAATGTTGGAGAAGCGGCGTGGGAGTAAATAAAATATTAAAGCCATACGTCATATAATATAATATAATGCGACGGTGATGAATCGTCGTCATATTATGCGGGCGGGTGTACATAATATTATATATATTATAACGAAGACGGAATAACGCGGGCCACAAACGGCTGCGGCAGCTGTACACAAGTGTATTACATTATTAAATTATATTGTACTGCCTACAAGTACCTCCTATATAAGTAGATAATATTATTATAACATGTAGGCGTGCTGAATGACCGGCCCGCGACGCCGTCCTACAAACCCCTTTTCTCCCCTCTACGCCATTATTGTTTATCGATCTGAACTCAAAGGCAGAACTTTGGGTACGGGCAGAAGGGCGATTGGGCGACATTTACTCCTGTAGTAAACTATACATCAACATACGAATTATCCATTTCCCTCCCATAAATTGTATTCGCTTTCAATTGATAAAGTTGTAAAGCAATTGAATACAAAACTGGACGCTTCACGTAAAGTCCCACAAAAGAGCTGTTAAAATGTTTAAAAGTTGTATACAACTGAAGGTCTGAAGATCCTCTAAGATTGCGTGTCAATTATGGTTGTAACTAATATTATAGTTAAAAACAAGTTAGAACGATATCATGTATACGGTAGGACGTTTAATTTTTTTCATGACTAGTAATAAATCTGCACACGAGAAATATGCAACCATTAAGCTAAAAAAACACAGTACTTATATACCTAATGAAAAACACAATATAACAGTAAACGGTTTCGGGGTATAGTCGCAAAATTTGCATGATGTGCGTAACTTTTATAAAATAATATACTATATAATATATATTGCTATAAAATTGTTCATTGTCTACTGCGCCATCTTATCAAATAAAATATTGTAAAAAACTGTGTAAGTCGTAATATAATATTTTTTGTGACCCACGCGTGAATCATAATAGGTACGCGTAATACGTTTTTATAGACTTTGCAGAAACTATATAAACTGCATAACAATATATTACATTTCATTATGTCGATTTTGTTTAATCAAACGAAAACGATAAAAAGTTGCAGATGGTGAAGTACGTATTCTGTGTTCGTACACACTACATATCGACGTGTAATATAATACGTAGATACTTCGGAGTAGTAACGCAAGTAATTTAAAAAACAAAATCATTTTTCTGAGACTACTCCTTTTGCAGAGCAGTCTTAGTGCATTACAATAATAAATACAATAAATATGGTAAAAAATCCGTCGTCTTTATGTTTTTATACATTATTATATCATATGCAAGTTAGAACGCGCGCGTGTATATGCATAGGTTTTTAACGGGTGATTTAATAATCTTGCACACTCATTAACGCTTTATGTATTTGAATGTGACAAGGGCGGGTGTATCGGATGCAGACGATACAGTGGTGACAAATAGCTGTTATTATATTATATTATACACACAATAAACGTAAAATAATTAACATGTAAGTCGGTCGATTAATAACCGGTGTCGTAAGAACCACACGGTGAATATATAAAATATGTACCTATATAACACTAGTGTCGAGACGAGTTCTTATCCACGAGACCGAAAATGGCGAACATTGAGTAATTCTTGTTTAAAATAACGCTATAAAAAATATACGAGTATATATTGAATACACTAATTCGTTGTTACGCGTGATAATCGATTTTGGGGCGGGTATGTTACCCTCCAAAACTCAATACATTTCAATATAATACAATTGTATACGATTACAATTTACAATATATGTACAAAGAAATGAGACTTAAAAAATATCTTAAAATGGTTAAATTTTTAACAGCATGCAAAAACATTTTTATTTCATTGTTAAATCTTGCCGCATTTAATGAAAAATTATTGTGAAGAAAGATATATTCACCAATCGTTATACTGCGAAATTTTAGAATTAAAATTCACTTCCGGACACATTTTGTATTTTTTATAAATTGGCTCATTCCATATTCTCGATATTCTAGTCAACATACAGTTATGAAAATTTATATTCTGTGATACGATCAGATTAAAACGAATATAATGAAGCAATATAACTGTTAGTGTTTAATCAAACTTACTAAGTAGTAAATACACACTTGCTATTTGAAAATTATCCATTACTAAAAACATTAAAAAAAAACATATAATGAAATGGGAGTGGAAGTATTAAATATTTTATTATAAATATTAATTTTTAATTTTTTTTTTTTAAGAAATCTCCCCCTTCCAACTTCCCACGACTATCCCGAAAATATGTTTGTAGCCACAAACATATCATATTAGTATAAGTAAATTTTTTTTTAAACACATTGCAAAAGTGTTGTAGTTATGAGAGCTTATTATACTACACGCGGGGAACCACGAGATCTGTGACGATCCGTGTAGAAATGGAAAGACGCGAATTTGGCCGCGGCGGATATAGACGAAATTCCGTTATAATGACTATTCCAAGGGCTGAGATGAAGAAGTAAAAGAAGTCTTTCCGACATAATAAAGTGTCTGTGCAATATTCACGTCCGCGAGCGTCGCATCGTGTAATATTATGCAGACGATATCTATTATCTATCGAAACACGTCTCAGGCGCATTCGGCTGTCGCACTGAACATGAGCGGAATCGTGTCGGAAACCAAACTAACACACTTTTTTCTGATTGTCACCATATATAATAACATTATTATTTTAATATTCAGTCTTATCGCCGCCGGTCGTGCGATACAACGACGGTTTAACATAAAACATAGGTATCACATCTATATAGGCGTACCTATATATATTATTATGTATATACGTAGTATACTAGTATATAATATTATGATGGTGGTACAGCAGAAGACGTGCTCCAGTTGTTATTACGGCGTGACCTTTTTTATTTTATTTATTTTTTCGAAAAAAAAATTCTATGCTATACTAGTATATTGACACTGCTGTTGAGCAACAACAGCTATTTATATTTATGCTTGATATTCACCAAGCATGCTCACACTTGTATTTATTTAAAAATTAATTTATTCAAATTCTGATTTTTTATGGTTTTGTAGTATATTTTAGGAACCATACTTCTAAATCACTAGATTTTTACACTTGTTAATTATCGACTTCTTTCTTTTAAATTAGAATTCCGAATCCCCTCTTTTTTTTGTTAATTCTTAATTAGAATTATTTTTTTTTTTGATTATATGTTGATATAACATCTAAATCGAAATTCAAACGAATAGTTCAGTCGTAGTTTTTAAATTATTTAAATTTGTATTTACCTTGGATAATAAATTGGCCCATGTGATAATGAGTTTATAGTTATTTGAAAATTTTAGTTTCTTATATTAATCTATTGATATGTGTAAAAATCTAAATCATTTAAAATATGGTTCTTTTACGTATATAAATATAATATACTTACTTAAAATTTCTTTCTAAAAATCAAATTTTAAATAAATTCATGATTAAAGGAAAAAATATTGGCGGCATGCTTTCGGCATATATATATATATAACCTACCGTACTTTAACGGCGTATAATATTATATATACCTCCTATATAATACGATATACACATTAAGTCAATATAGTCGACAACAGTGGAAGCATTATGTACCAATAAAGAGACGACGGCGCCATCGCGTGCGTATAAATAATATATTTATGTACACGCGCTGTGCGGATGGTCGCGGGCAGATCTACTTTCTATACGCGTGTATTTTTTGTGCGTGCATACACACACACACACACACACACATACACACACAAATAAATATATACACAGATAGATTATCTATGTATATATAATATTATATAGTCAATAATAATATATAATAATGCTGCGAGTGCAAATCCAGTTTCGATAGACGTTACGTGAAGTCGCGATTACTATACGACTGAGGTTGCCACGCTACCCCATCATCCCCACCCTCACCCACAGAAGCCGCCTACACCGATCACGGTTATTTGTATATTACAGTAAAACCGTAGTATCGTTCAGCGATGTTACGTGTTTGTCTTCCACTTTCCAGACAGATGATACGACCAGGAAAGTATATTATAATGCATCTATATATTTATGAAAACAAGTAATATGGAACAACCACGGTCGTATGTTCAAAATTATTCATAGCGACGATGGAAATTTAGGAGAACGCTGATGAGCATTATCAGTTTCACGTCAGTTCGACGCGGCATTTTATTATATAATATCATGGGTATAAGTATCTCTTATAGTCTTATAATATTGGCTACTATATACAGCAGACGAGATTTCGGTAAAACCTCGACGCATACAATCGTGCCGCATGTACAAAAAAACAATGACAAACGTGGGCGTGTGCCGTGCACGGCTGGGAGAAGTAATATTATCATTACTGTCGCACGGCATCTACTCTACACGACGATATTGACATTATTATATACGCATCCACCCGACGTCGTCCACACACGCGTATTTAAAACATTATACACGTTCAATACTCGCTGGTATATATACATGATACAGGCAGCCGTGAGTTGTGACACTCTCACTCGGTTCGCGTCTTCGCGACACTTTCACCCTTTTTGTTGTTGGCGTACATTATATTATATTATACACAAATACACACATATACACACGCATATGCACACGAGAACGCGTTATCCATTATACGCACAAATGATATAGGTAGGTACCTATAATAAAGTATCTGTACCTATCTTATGTATACGTTGCAATAATAATGGGTCGTCGAGCGGCGAGTCACTGCGGAGATGTAATCCTTACGCGACCGCCGAAGGATATACAAATATGTAAGTGTTAAATAGAATGAGGAGAAGAAGAAAATATAATAAACGGAAAGAATGAAAAGAAAAAAAGCAATTTACCAACTGTTAGTGCACCGCGTATCGAATATATATATATAATATTATAATACACGCGGTCGTTGTGAAATTTGATACTTGGTTCATTGTGCCTATTTAATTGAATTTGTCCGGATCGAAATTAAATACAAAAACTTGCGCACTCACACACCCGTACACGATCATGGACGTGACAATAGCACAATTTTCCACGAATACACACAGATCAAGCTGATAACAACGCGGCGCCGCCACATTATCTATTGTCACGACGACACTACAAATAATAACGTTTAAGTATAAATCCTCGACATCTGTAGTATATCCTATCGATTAAAATTAGTAAGTTATCAAAATATAAGTAGGTAAAATACGTCGTATTATTTTATCCGCGGCACTTTCCACTTTCCGTTTCTATTATTTTCTTTTAGAGTCGCTCTAGATTGATCCCTACGATATGTGCGCACGCGAGTACACACACCAAATTCGTCAGTCCAACACAGGTTTTACCTAAACCTATTTATAATAACAATAAAATCCATTATCCTACACTGTACTGCAGCAATCGTGTCTTCATTATAATGTGTAGTAGTATTATTATGGCGTATGCCGTATTGTATTCTTAGGGCCAGAGTCCAACTTATGAAGAGCTAAGGTGGCTGCAGCCCCGGACCCCGATATTATTTGGGACCCCGAGTCCCTGTTGATGATTAAATATTAAAGTGGCACTTTTAATATTAAATAATATATAAAAACTTAGCAAATTACGAGTTACCAAAATAAAGACAACAGTATGTATATGATTAAATTAAATAATAATTGTAAGAATTGAGTATCAAACTTTCTTTCAAAGATATCAATTATTGAAAAA
Source organism: Rhopalosiphum padi (assembly GCF_020882245.1). Taxonomy (NCBI): domain Eukaryota; kingdom Metazoa; phylum Arthropoda; class Insecta; order Hemiptera; family Aphididae; genus Rhopalosiphum; species Rhopalosiphum padi. The sequence goes on along the minus strand of NC_083597.1, from coordinate 64,302,580 downwards.
TTGCTTGCGACTAACAATTGACAAGGATAATATTCGATAAGTGACACGTGTTTTCTCAAAATTGTGTCTTAGAAGATGATGAAGGCTAATCTCACAGATTACTTTTTGTTCCATCAATTGTATTATTCTACACAAAAACCAAAGTTATCTAAAGTAGGTTATTTTTCAAATTCATCATTAGAAAAGATTCCGTCATATTATATTATATGTTTAGATTTGTTAAAAAAAATTCCTCGCCTATTACTTATAGTTTAAAATAAACACTTCTAGTGAAAAAACAATTTACATATGTCTGCAATAGTAAAGTATTTAATTGTATTATAAATTATAAATATTAAAAATAAATTATTTATACCTAGTTCAGTAATTTTGTCAACATAAACTAAAATCGTCTCTGATTGCGACATGCAGGGTTAATAAATGGTTATAATTGACACAAAATTATTTTTTTAAATTTTTATTTTTATACCATCATATTCGAATAACCATTTAGCATTGGGGCGATAATTCAGTGCCTACTATTTAGTAAGTTATATATATTTATAAAACGATATAAGTGCACTTGAAAATTTATAAAACTGAACTATAAGCGTGAAAAAACGTCATGAAAGTCTGACACTCCCGCGCCGCGTGTACAGGCTAATACAATTTAACATACGACATATGCGTCATGACCGCGGTAACCTGATACGTCGTTTTCGTTGTAAGATGCGAACGAAACACGTCTCGGACACGCGACGACTATCACTTTCTAGTTTTGACATTGAGCCTAACCCTCGCGCGTATGTCAGCTGGTGCTTTCGTTTAGCCACAGTATTCTGCTATTTTTGTTACTAATGAGGACTCACGCGTCCATCGATAGCTGCTTTTCGCATAACTAATATATTTATAATATATCGTACAATAAATATTGATATTGTGTTATGTTGGAATAATGACTCGTGTACATCGCCGTCGTCCATACATACATTCTCGTACCTATAGTGAGCTGTCGTTTGGTTATCGTATAATGTATATACGATATCGCAGGTCGACAGCCGGTACACTGGAGCACTAGTGACACGTAATTGACATTCCGCAACGTCATCACATGCACGGGGAGATATCATGCTTTTTTTCGATTATGATTTTCTTTTTTCCGTTTATAATTTTTGCTTTATTGTGACCAACTCAAACTTCTAATCTCTCTGACCGCCGTCGTCATCTTGGTTATTGCCTCATCCCTGCGATCCATAAGTTTTTATTTTTAAGATTTTACAGGCCATTTTACTTTACAGGTCTTACTAATTTTATCAGGTTCCTTCAAAGCTCTCTGCAGTTGCCTGCTTCTTCAATTGCTACTGCATTACCTACCTGCAGATTTAAATCTCCCTTTCTAACCATTGCTGTCGCTGTGTTTCAAAGGGAGTCTTTTATTTTGTTTAGTGACTAATGCTTATCTCATTATCAAATTTTACCTCGCTATAAATATCTGATACATTCAAATATCTTTAAATATTTGGTTCATTGAAAATTATTTCAATATCTGTTTTTATTCTTCTCTCGTAGTGCTCTGTTTCGATCCACGTTTTGATCTATATAACATGATACTAAATAACATCGTTTAAGATCACGACAATTTTCCAAGCTTCCAAGGGTTTTGGAAACATATTACGCATCGTATGAGATAGAAATACAATTTATTGGCTCTTGGTAATTTCCGTATAATGCGAGGTATGTACGGGTAATATTCGAGTTTAGAAAAACACATCATACACACGCATATAAGCGCGCTCGTTAATTAGTTTTTTACGTGTATACAATGCAACGATAATGATGTGCGATGGAAAACGCGTACTAGTGTATTGTATATTTACGATTTTATTATGTTAACGAACCGGAACAGCTTTCTTGTACGGTTTATTATATTATTATTGTTATCCGCGATGGCGGCAACTCTATTGCTGATCGATCGGTTTTCAACGCGACAAATGTTATATGATCATCGTCGTGGTGATGTTATCATATCCTGTTTTTGATGAAGAGACTACCGGAGTATAGTGTTTGTCGTGCTGATAGACCAATGACAATACGGCGCGGGCACGTAAAAGTAGATTTGTCGCACACACAATGTGACAAGAGCCTACATAATATACAGTACAATAAGCGCGCGCCATAATAATATCGACATTACTCGACATCTTTAAATCACAAACAACCCAATTTGAACGAAAGTATATTATTATTATGTACAAACAACACAGAGGCACAGTGGTTTAATATATTTTTTTTTCGTTTAACCTGACGCTCAAATTGTAAAGATGTTTTTAAGGTAAAACAAAACGCTATTATTATTATTATTATTATTATTACACGTTTTGTGGCCTCAAAAATGAAATCATTATTGTTGCGTTTAGATTGAGAAGAATAATACAACAACGATCAAATAATGATTAATGTGTGTTAATTTGTCATTGTTTTTACTATATACAAAGACATCGTTTATTATTATTATAGCCTATGAAATCGTTTTAATAATATTTATTATTTGTTGCGACGGTTTTTTCTTTTTTACCAACGACATCATAGTGATTACAATAATAATGTAAGTCACTTACATAACTAATAAAATCCAAAATCGATGATTAGGGCCAAGGGGAGAAAAATACTTATTTTTCCTTGGCCTAAATTACCGATCAGTGATTTTGGGTGTAGTCAAATCGGATATTTTCAGAAATAATCGGCCGGTATATAAAATAAAAATAAAAAGATCGACAATTAATTGTAATAATAATATTATTTTATTATGTTTGAATTTCACACCAAGCAACACCACACAAGTGCGCCTGACAAAAACGATATAGGCCAACTATAATGCGAGCACGCCTACCGATAACTAGTAAATTCGTATAAAATGGCGTCCCCTTAACGACGTGGCCATAAATGCTCGAGTAGTTAAGTCTCTACATAATATATATTTATTTTAATCCGTTCGCCTATATACGAAACACGATTTGACAATTGTACGTACAAACGGATTATAAAAAAAAATAACTTTAAACGAAATCCATAATCAGATGTTTTTGGTTTATTCGTTTATTATTATTTGTTCGATATCCAGCTATACTTGTTCGGTAAATAAAAATAGTAAAAAAACAATTATAATAAATAAACCTATAATCCTATTTTTTGCTTTTTACCACATATAAGTATACAACTATTGTAAAAATAATTCGGGCGTATAATACTCATTTAAATTTATGACAAATTTATAATCACCAGCCTCGCTACCACATAATCTTATAATCATATTATTATGATGTTGGTTTTGGCAAAAATTATAAATACAATATTTTTCATTAATAATGTGGGACACACGCTATAATTCATGAAGCGTTCGTTCAAGACATCAAGTAATTAGCTTGTAGAAATAATCATGATAATTTATCAAATAAATATCTAATATAGCTAAATCTTCAAAATGTACTCACTGTTGGTAGAGAGTCGGTGGACAGCTGGGTTCGAGGGACGGCGGAAATACGCCCGATGACTTGAGAGGTCCAACGACTGCAACAGTCTTGGAGGCAGAAGGAGACCTGGCAGTGGCCTTCTTGTCCACGTCCCTAGCAATTTTCAGTGGTGTACAAATTTGATGTTTGACCACGTTGCTTTGGACCGTGGTAATAGTCGCGCTGAACGCAGGCGGTTTGACGGTGGACATGACCACCTGCTGTTTGGGTACCGCAGAACCCTGGAACACGGACTTCCGGGCCGAGAACTCAGACTTACAGTAGTCCTTGTTGGGTATGGTGAGTTTGTTACGACGGACGCTCGACGAACGACCAAATTCTTTGACGCTGTTGTGCGGAAACTGTATTGGTTTATCGTCGGTTGTCGTCGCGCTTGTTAGTAATGGCGTCGGAGGCGGTTGCAGCAGTTCAATGGCAAACGATTTGACTGGAGTTTGCGGCACTGCTTTGTGGCTGTCGTATATGTAAGACAGCGATTTTGATTTTTCGCTCATTGCGTTGTGCTGGTGCTGATACTGGTGGCCGTTTAGGTGGTGATTGTTGTTGTTGAACAATCCAGCTGATACGCCGCCGCAGCTGGCATTAAAGTCTCTGCTGAGAAGCACATCTTCGACGGCGCTAAAACTGCTCTCCAATCTCTTCTCTTTGCCATTGCGTAGGAATTTATCGTTCCTCAGCGATTCAGGCTTCGGCCAGATGGCTTCCGGTGGCGGTGGCGGCAACGGTTCGTCCGACACAAACATTTGCTCGTCATCGTCAACCACCGGCGGTGGTGGCGGCAAGTCCGGACTTGGCTCTCGTTTCGCTTGGGGCGTCTGCTGCCGAGCGACCTGTTTCTTCTTAGGTGGTAGTTCGGGAACCCAATCATCGATCGATATCGATGGTCCAAGTACCATAGGCCCAAGAATTGCTGTTGAAAGCGAACCACAACTAGAACTGAACAGTGTATAAAAACAAGCGATTAGCACTAGGCATTATAAACAGATTACAGATTTAAAACATAGTTGATTTATTTTGTTTTTTAGTAATATTTCAATTTTTCAAACAACCTGCTTTTAGAAAAAATATTTATTTATTTTTATTCTTATTTATTTATATGAATATTGAATAGTGAATACAATGATGATTCATTACTTTTATTAGCTAAACCAGTTATGATTAAGTACATATAGAATTTGGCAGACAACCAGGTATATTCTATAACCAATTAAATATAACAATAAATTATCGAATTAATATTTAATTTGAAAATGATTAACATTAAAAATGCATTAAATTAATAGATTGCCATATAATATACTTATTGGTTCCTACCTAGTTTATTTGACAAATTTTGGCACCTAATTTTATTATAGGTTGATTTTTATATCTTATCGATTAAAATTTAAAAAAAACCAACAAGTAATAGCTGAGAAAATAATGAGATCCATCATCCATGCCTACATTTTATATATATATATCTACAAGTGTAACATGTTTTTTTGAATCGGTTAACCGAATGTTAACTTTAGGTAATAAACTTAAAAATTTAGATTTTTTTCATTTTCTCTCGAAATTACATTGTATGAAAAATAATTTTACCATATAGTAAAAAGCTCTATATCTTGTCAAAATTATTTTTATTATGTATTCTGATATAACTTTGATTAATTTCTATACTTTAAACCCACCGGGCGTTTAAAAATAAAATAAATAATTGAAAAGTATTATAGTTCTACAAACCCGTCAATAGACATAAAAAAAAAAAAAATTATATTTTACTAATTTATTACATACATTTATAATATTAATTAGAGTATTATTTTCAATTTTAATTAGATCAGAATTTTAAACTAAAATTTGACCATTTACCCGACTGTAAATTTATATAATGGGTAAATAATTTTAAAAAAATGTAATAATTTTTAAAAGTGGCTAGATAGACTTCAAAAAATGGTTTCATAATTTTTCTGCTTTTTTTAAGTAATTTTATTTTATATTTTGAATTTTAAATGATAATTTAATGAGCATTTATTATGGATTAAAATTAATGATAAATTTAAAACAAATTGTAACAGGAAACCTGTATAGTTGATTTTTAAAACTTATAAAATAAACAAATTAAAATAATAAATTGAGATGATAATTTTAAAACAATGATATATTTAATTCTCAGAAGTTTTTAAGACAGTAAAAATTATGTATTAATTTATTTTGTTTCAATTTTCAATAATGATTTATAATTATATATATATATACTTTAATGAATAAAAATGTTCTTAAGGGGTTTAGTATAGGCAACTAATGTCTAAGAATAATACATTTAAGGGGCAAATCATGTTTCTAAAAGCATCATGTAATTTCATATTGCATAACTGCAACAGTGCAACAACATTAGTTTTATAGAAGAATTTTTAACCATTTGATTTCAACATATCAGTAATGGTTATGTAAATTTTACAAAAAATATACAGAAAATATTAATCCGATAGTTGTAACTTGTAACTATAGTGTATTTATATACCTCCTGAGCGGATTGTTTTTATTGAGTTCCTTGGAGTTAGCGTTGCTTGCTTCTTCGACTGAACTGTCATCTTTTGAACAATCCTGAAAACATAAAGTAAAATGAAACAATCGGTTACATGGTTACATGGTTACAATAAAAAAATAAACTAAATTTTCAATGATATTATATTAAGTATTTGTTTCTTGAATTTTAAGTTGTACTTGTTATAATACAATTGTTATGTAACTATGTAAGCATTACAAATTCAAGAAATTAAGTAGAGCTTTCGAATGAATATGTTGTATTACTACTAGACTTTTGAGTAACTCATTTTAGTACATGCACGCGTTTTGAGGAGTTTACATTGCTTTAGTACTAACCCCGTGCCCAAAATTCAACCAAAGGATCATTAAAAAAAAGTGCTAGGAGATAACTCACATCATTCCAAGTGGCCGGAGTGTCGTATTCGGACGAAATAGACGAGCGCCTAGACAGCGGAGTGGGCAACCGTGGACGGCAAGGTATCGGCGGTGGTCTAGGTGGCGGTGGCGATAGCTGTGGCTCGGATCTCCAAGACGACCCGGGCTGGTGCCTTTCGTAGAAAGACAACAAGGCTCGTTTCTGTATAGCTCTCAGCGAGTGGTCCGCCACTCTGTGCTTTTTTTCCGGGTCAAAATACGTGAACTTATTGGGTGTTTGTTGTAGCTGTTGTTGCTGTTGCTGCTGCTGCTGTTGCTGCTTTTCTAATTCGTTGATACGTTCTGCTACCGTCAACGCTGGTGGAGATCTAAAAAAAAATTAAAAATGTTTAGTTAATATCAGTCTAAACAATTGTATATACTCGTATGTATGTATGTATGTATGTATGTATGTATGCACTATGTATAGTGTATACTAAATACACATAAATTTATAATATACCTAATTTAATAATAAGATACCATCATAGGTAATCATTAATAATAATAATAATAATAATACAAAAAAAGTTATAATTTGGAAACATTACATATATTATATATTTATATAGGTAGTGTATCTGATGTTTAAGCTCTGATGACAGTTATTATGATGATAGTTATGAATAAAAACAGAAATTATAATGTGTTTAAACGTATACAATGATAAAAATAATTTTATCATCTATGGTTTTTGTTGGAAATCCGAAAAAATGCGCATTTTATTATTCTTATGCATTTTGATTTTTAAAATTTGTGCAGGACAATACAGTACAAACCTATCTTGTGATTTTAAACCAAATCTTTGACGAAACGTATCGCATTTGTATTTGAAGATTAAATAACCAAAGAACAATGTGATTTTTAACGCGTTTGATATTTTGTCAAAGTGAGGTAATTAGAATAGGACGATAACAATATGCTTATAATATTATTATAATAGTACGAGAAAAGTATAACAGTTTGGAGAAAGCTTGTGTTATACAACTGTGCCATATATACTTGTATGTATGACATAGGAATAAAACGCATAATACTTTATCCCAAGTCATTTAGAATAATAAGAAAAATAAGATAAATACATTTGATAAGAAAGCGGTATTATGCATAAGCAGATGACGTCCGAGATGTGAATGGAAAAAGAAAACAGAATTTTGATATATGATAACAATAATAAAAACGTTGAACAATAAAAATATATGGGTACATCGTCAAATGGGGTGATAATGAATCGTTTACTAATTACTAGATGTTATTCCGACTTACGGCCGCGTAATTATTAATAATCAATTAACGACGTTATACATTTACGCGCAGTTATACTATATTATATTATTAATACAGAGGTTACTTACAGAAATTGTGTAATGTTTACTACAGTAGTATTATTTACGAGCGATTAACTTCGAGTTACGGATTTATAATGCAATTTTGTTTGTTTTCAACTCTACGAGTATATGGTCATGATGCATTTAAATACGATAATATTAAAACCATATTACTGATACTAAATTAGTAAAATGAGTTAAATAATTTTATGGTTTACTAGTACTAGTGGTACTTATATAACATTTTGATATTTTACAGTATAAACAAATATAATAAGCTGTGCGGTGCAGTCGTTCGTACTTTGGTGAAGTCTTTTCGTCTACGACCATTGCCGGTTGTACCGTGTACGTGCTAACAGGAAACAATTTCCGGAGATTTCTCTGGTTGCCGACCCTGTGCTCCTGGACGCTGACGCCTGACCAACCGTCGGTCACGCTCAGCACTGACTCGGAGTGGTGTCTCTGCGGCGCCGACACTTTGGCGCTGTGCGCAATGAGCTGGGTGGTCCCACGGTGCCCGCTACTGGATACGGTACTCAGGTCACTGTTGGAACCGTGCCACTTAAGTGTTTCGCTAGAAGAACCGGAGCTGGCACTCGAGTCCCTCCCTTGAGCGGTGATGGCGGCGACGGGTTTTTCCGAATCTTTACTTATGACGACCACGGCGGCAGATTCGCTGTCTCTCCTCAATCTGCAAAAATACCACAGCGGGGTTACTGACAATCCAAAAACGGGTTGTTCGCGAATTATTTTTCAATTAAATTTTATTATATACCTGTCCAGGAATGGGGTTGATGTGGAATCGGTGCTGGAAACGTAACTATGGTACCCTTCGCTCTGCGCGTACGAGGTCTGGTGCTGATGCGAAGGCGCCGTTTTCTCGGTCAAGCTGATCTGAGACGTGGATTTTTCCTCGTAAATCCGGGTGTAATGCTCCAGCTCCTCCTTGGTTAAATGGCTGGACAACGCGCTGTCGCTACCGTCGAAACAGCTTGAATACTCGTCTGTTTCTCGCTGTGGAATTGGATAAAACATGATTTTCAAAAACAACCAATACCAACAATAACGATACACGTAAAAGGTCTATACTCTATATTATATATTAGTATACAATAAATAGGTCACTTACGTGCGGCGAGTCGTCGTAAGCTCTAGAATACTTTTCGAGTTGCGCTTGTGTAAGCTGAGATTTCGGGTCCACCGAATCCAATGCTATCGATGATAATGGCACACAAAAGTGTTTCTCAGCGGGTTGCTGCAGTCTTTCCACGTAACCGCCACCGCCGTTTTTGGTTCTCATCGACCGTACCCGGTCTAGCAGTTCGGGTTTGCCCTTTTCGCAACGCTCCATCACGGTCTTCAACTGCGAAAAACGGTCCATGTCAAAAGTGTTGCATAAAAAAATATTATTACGTGTCACACGTAATGTATTATGTGAATATTATGAATAAGATAGGTCATGACCGTGACAATAATAATCGTCCTAAAAATACACTATTATTATATTGATTAGATGAATTTATATTAAAATACATAATATTAATCGATCGCCCGTGGTATGAGTTGAGTGGTGTTTCCCCGTCGTGTATATATATTTGTATACGAACAATAGCTCGGGGTCAAAAACTTCGGCGGCATCTAAGTCTGGCCAACAACGCATTATAATATATTGTAAGCCCTAATACTCAAACCGGTTTCGTTAAACAAACATTTATCTGCGCACCGCCACCACCGTTGAACACACCGAAAGTGTTTCGCTCGTTATTCGCATCCGACACGCCTGGTTCTCTGCGGTGTGCAAGGCTCGGCCGTTCAACGACAAATCGATTCGCGGACACACCGGACACGGTTCGTCAACACGAATAGTGCACCGAAATTCTTGCGGGAAAACAGCCGTTCAACATCGACGACCACGCTGTTTACATTATTTTCTATAGATAACGAGTGTGTGTAATATAGGGTGACCATATTTAACTTATGTATAAAAACATAACAAACGATTTGGTCAAACTCTAAAAAAAACATCGTAAAATTGTAATGATTTTAATTTGTTGAGATAATGTTTACCTGTTATACAAAGTAAGGGGGCACCTACTTGTTGTGGGTATTATATACATTGTACCTATTGCAATATACTAATATAACCTATACTATACAATACATAATATTTCATGAATTCATGATTATCTCTGACAACTATACGTCGTTATCACTCGACACCCGGATACATATAAACTGTTTTTTTATAACAATTATTATTAACATTAGATTCAATATCTCAATATTCTTAAAGTAATAAGAAATATAGTGTTTTGTATTTTTTTTTACGTTTGCAAGGTTATCTTATACTATTACAAGAAAGTGTAATTGTAATAGTATAGATCTAACGGGATTAAAGCGAAATTATCTACTAAAAATGGGACCAAAAGCGTCAAGATTTTTAGGGTATGAAAACATGATACTCAAAAAAGTAACAATCTCATTTTAAACAAGACGTATGGAACTTTTAACCTTTATGTCATTTAATTTACGGTTAGCAGTCGGCAGATTTTAATGACGTCGATTCAAAGTCGGAAAATCGCGTCCAGCTACATACGCGTGCGTAATAATATATAAGAAATTATATAAACCACGTCCGAGGGGCTTGCAGGATTATTCAGCAACGGACAAATTCTTAACTCAAGGTCTGTGTAACAAATATTGAGCGTCAGACAGAAAAATAATAAGAGAGTTCTTCTCTTGGTGATTATGAATTTCTGAAACTAGGGGCAGCGGCAGCACACGTAGATGAAATGCAAGATCAGATTTATTTATTGCATTGGTGCAGTGTACAACGAATAATATGCACGATATAATATTATAGTGCGAAGCAGTGAGTCGGTTATTGGCAGATGGAAGAGTATACGCACGCGCCTATTTGGCTGTTGTACGGATATGATATAACAAACGAGGACAAATACGAACACACGACGTAAAGCACTCTACATTAACGGCCAGTCAGTGTATGTCGCAAATCCCGTTGAATTAATAACTATTGGCTATTACAAAGACTACAACTATACTCATACACACACCCACTATCACTATAGCTAAACAACGACTGCTGGCTACAGAGTACAGATCGAGTGCACCGACTTCGGCGGAATCACAAAAATGCATCGCGCATACCGTGTTCTTTGCCCGGCGCGCATTTATCGTCATCAACATCATCATCAATATCATTAGCGCATGTATTTCCGAGAACGTTTTATCGAGAGTATACGTACATAGTATATAAATTTATCGCACGGAAATCGCGGGGTATAGACGGTTTTAAATTAATTTTTTTACAAACAAAACTACATTATTTGTCATTCTCCACTTCCATTGCAGCGGAAAATCAAATTGATATTACAAATGTCCCATATCATCGCCGACACGAAGGTGTAACCCCGGGAGGTCTATTATTATAATGCCGACAATCTCGTGAAACAACATTGATTTTAACAACGACAGCACTATTTATAATAATCGACACAATAATCGGATTCGGTTGTCGGATCGAGAGCGCGCGCGCGACGACCACGAAATCGCCAATAATGTTATGTTAACGGCGATAAATTGTAAGATCATAATATTATATTATAATAAGGCGTGTGTCGTACTGGCGGAGCGTGAAGCGTCCGACGATTTGATCCAAAGTCAGTGACCCGTCTCAAGACGGGCGCGGCGGCGGCTGCGTCGTTGTTGTCAAGTCCAACACTATATTATTATATGGCCAATAATACCGTCGCGATACATTTCATAGTATATACTATATACAATATCTTAAATACAACGGCAACTTCACCATTAGTTATTAATAATTAGTAGTAGTACATTGTACATTTAAAGATGTAACATGATTTGTAAATTGTAAATTCAGATTTATGAAGAAATTAAATTAAATTCATAATATCTTGACGGTTAGATCCTGATGCTTGACTAATTTTATTTAAAGATGTGGTATTGATTGCAGTAGGTAAATTTCGAATTTTTTACTTTCCGTGAAAATGATAAAAAAAAAGGCAGACTTAAGATTACTTAAAACAATCTCCTCAATGTTATCTTTTCTTGTATAGATAGTTTTTATCCCTACGTACTCAAATCTAAATAACGAAATAATTCTAATATAATTAATAATTATTAATTAATAACATAATCGCATTAATCTTAATATTAAATTCAACTAGATGAATAAGCAATATAAATCTTTGTCAAAGACTTCGATCTTTGCAAAAAAAACTTCGATTACACTACATTCGCCTAACTAACACAAAGTTATTTTTTTACAAAAGAAAAACCTCCAATATGTGATAGACGTACCACATCCATGCCCTGACGATTAATTATAATATTAAGAACTCGTGTTGAAATTATTATTAATTATTCGTGAACCGTGTGCAGTTGAGATCGATTTTGTATGTGTACACAATAATTATAATAATGATATTATCATAACAACATCTCACCGAGTGTAATATGCATATTATGTATCGCCTTACATTTTCGCGGGGAAATTTTGAATTAATAACGAATTTACAACGAATTTGGCAGCGATACGGCAAGATTATCAGGTTATTTGTATTTTTATATTTCGTCAATATACTCTTCCTCTGCTGGTTTGTATTTTCTACATAATTTTCCATATACTTTCGCCGAACCATGAGCGCATATATAACTAATATATAGCTAATATAAGACCTGGGCAGTGTCGGCGCTTTAGGAACGTACACAATATATTATCGCGTATAAAAACCAACATATGATACATATATATATTTATAATAATATATATAATATGAGGTCGTTGTATATTGTATTATATTCAAAGTATATAGGAAAGATCGATGTCGATAAATAATGACGAGATGATTTCCCGCGTACAAGTCCTATTCCCCCACCCCTTTTCACAGCAGCGTAGGCGGTGGTGACATGCACGTGATAATAATAAATAATATTCTGTGGGTTAGGTAAATATTATTACTATAACAGATTGTATTTTATATGCACGAGTGTTTACTTGTTGCGTGTAAAGCCCGTTGGACAGTCTTTTGGGATACGGCCGGACGATGGGCGGCGGTTGTTCTTTTGGGTAACTATTACTGCTGCTGACCGTCTGCTCTTCCGCCCAGGACTTTCTGGACGCGGTGACGGACATTCCATTGCTTTTGACGGTCGTCGCCGCGGCGGTGATGGCCGGACAGGAAGGAAATTTTTCGTGTCCACAAACCGCGTCCTTGACCTATAAAAAACGGTTCGTTTGTATAGGAACACTCACATGCTTATCATAAATATAATATACACACACTAAGATAATTATATATTATAATATTATATAACGTCGTAGGCAATAATAGTGGCGACCCAAAAACAATAACAAAATATCGAGTCTTAATATGCAAGTCGGCGATACAATTTGAATTGACCTTGTCGTCGAAAATAAATAATATAATATAACGCGCGCATATTATTACTATTGTACTTAAATTAACCAATCGGCCGTGTTTTCGAGACAATAATCGGAGAACTCATTGTTTCTGTCGGTTGTCCGTGCGACAGCGTACGCACTCTGCGCGGTAGTTGGTATAGATATAATACAATAAAGAATTACGTACGCCGTGGAGTATGTTGTTTGACGAACGAAAGACGGAAAAAATTCCCTCGGATATGCGGCGGCGACTATGATTCTTCCGACTACATCGACCTCAAATTCGTCCTTGACGGAGATTTTTTTTATCCGAGTACGACTACTATTGTATAAGCCGAACACCCACGGACGGAATTTTTTCATATTTTTTATACGCACACACGACGTGCATACATCAATCGATATAATAATATAACTGGTTCGTTATCACATCGATGAAGAGCACACCGTACCTGGTTCGACTTCAACTCACCGTGTTATAATATTAAAATATAACGTTGATGAATAAACATACTATCGATATATATATATATATATATATATATATATATATATATATATATGCTATAATATCATCACAGAAAAATAATAATTATTAAAAAGAATGGAAATAATATATCTGAAATATTTTTGATGTCTTAGACGTTATCGATTTTTTATATCAAAATCGCTTTAAGATAATTCGCGTGTGCCGCGCACAAATTGTGTAGGTAATAATTTATTATTTAAAACGATATCGATTTAAAAGAAAATATGTATAATTATTGACACATGTTATAAGGATTGATTATGTTTTATTTTCTACACCTATAGCTTTATATTATTTTAAATATAATATATTATCTCATAAGTCATGACGTTAAGTGTTTTATATGAGATCGTATTGAAATAATTTATTTCTATGATGTTTTTTTTCCAAACACAAACTAAAAATTTTTAAGGAGTTAATAAAAAAAAATATACATATAATTATATTAATTTTAACGATGTTTCATGTGGTTCCCATTCGCCTCAGTGTTTTTATGTTTTTAATTAAAATATACGTAGGTAGAGAAGACTATGCGAACATTATAAGTAGATACCAGCGATATTGGAATTTTAAATGTAAAATATTATATAGGAAACGGAATAATATGACAAACAATAGTTAAACGTCATTAGCGAATGTGGTAAACTATTTAGCTGGTTACAAGAAACATGAGCCATTAATGGAGTAGGTTTTCGTAGAAAAACCTTTTCGTAACGCGTGCATTTTTTCGAGGTATTCGACGATATTGCGGAAACCCGTAGTGAGCAAACAGATAAACATACAAGAAACGTATAATTATAATATGTTTCGGTAATATATTATCGAAAGTAAGAACTAATAACTATTATTACTAAAAACAGAACAATATCTATAAAACTATAAATATTGAAGGCATAGAGCATTTATCGATTTTAAAGTTTCCTACTATAAATTACTAGTACACTCTTTTATTTCCACACTTCCACGGTTAAATTGAATGATTTATTTAAATCATTGTGGCCTTTCAGTGTACCACATACATTTACATATATAAAGATACGTGTACACCAGTATTCAGTTTAATTTAGTATTATTTATTACACTATACTAATGCACGTAGCAAGTTGTTAATTTGCAATTTAACTTTCTAATTGTATATTAATAAAAATAATAATAGTTCGCTCCCCTATATTAAATAACGCATTTCAATGATTCACCAATGAACATAAAACACAATAAAATCCGAAATATTATAAAAAGCGTGATATTATAGTTATTGAAATTTGTAGGTGTTCGTTCAAAAATAAAAGTTAAGATATAAGTTTAGCATGATTCAGTATAGTATACGTGTATATAATATATATTATTTTTAATACGCCGTGGAAGAAATAAAAATGTATGATAATTTCTGTGGTTTAATATTAGTGTTGTACATATTGGATGAATAAAAAAAAATATTTAGATTACATTAAATGTATTTTTTCTCGCGATATATTATGCTGTGCGAAACATTATCAGTTATTATTTATTCGTATGTCACAATATTAGTCACAGAAAGGTGACAAACGCAATAAAAAATGCTGAGTAAGCACGGATGCAACTAGTTTAATAGTATAGAATTATGTTTGTTAAAATTCTGATTTTTTTAATATACTTTAAAACCACATTTTGAAATATTAAGAACATTTAAGGATTGAACTGTGGCGGTGCAAACTCTTATTCAAATGAGAACTATACTTTTTTACTGTAAATTGTTAGTATGATAAAATTTAAAATTGTTTGTATACACGAGCGCAATAATTTATACACAGTATTCATATTACATTAAAATAGATTCAAATAGGTTATATAAAAAAAAAACAACTCACTTCCACGGGTGGGAGTGGGGCCCTATGTCTGGGTATGTGTCCGTCGCAAGTTTCAGTCATGCGGGTCGTTACACGACCGGACTTGACGACACCGTTGTTGCCGTGCGAGGAGCGGTTTTCCTTGCTGCTGGGCAGTTCTCTGATGGTGGCCACGGCAGAACAGTTGGCCTTAGTGAACAATCCATCGTTCCTTGTTCTGAGGAAATAAAAAAAATAGTCCTGATGATTCAATGTATTTAGATATTAAAAGTACAATGTTGTTTAGCAAAAACTAGAATAATTAACACGACGCATCAAGTTAATTTTTAACTTACATGTGCCATTAC
Organism: Rhopalosiphum padi; assembly: GCF_020882245.1. Lineage (NCBI taxonomy): Eukaryota > Metazoa > Arthropoda > Insecta > Hemiptera > Aphididae > Rhopalosiphum > Rhopalosiphum padi. The sequence continues at coordinate 64,286,649 of NC_083597.1, read as the reverse complement.
ATTAATTTTTTAGTAGTAACAAATTATTACGGCGCAAGGGACAATGGGATCAGGACCCACGGAGTATAGTCACTTCATCGCACCACTGAGACAAGAAATTATATTATATAATATATTTTTATATTTATTTATTTATGCATAATAATTAATAAACGGCCCCTAGATAACCTTTTTGTGAAATACAAGTGAATGTGAGTGAACGATATTAAGATTTCAGTAATATTTTAAATTAAAATAAATATTATGATAATTAAACAAAAACAAACTATGAAAATAACAGATACAATTATAATAATAAAACTACATTTAAAAATAATATAATATTTAATAGACTAAAGCTCTATGTGTATTATAACGCTGATATTATTATTTGTGAGATTTGTATTAAAAATAAAAAACCGAAAGGCGCCGGAAATGCCGTATAACCTAACCTACCGTAGGTTGAACAAAATAATATTTTATTAATCGGCGATAGTCGTTGCGCTCATATTGACGATTCGCCGCAAGACCGTGATGGATCGATGGTCTCTAATGGTATTTTTTAATTTCAATTAACGTAATTATAGGTTTTTTTTTGTTATAATGACATTTGAGACAAAAAAAAAATATACAATAAAAAATATGACAGCTGCGGCAGAATAACGTTAAAGTTGATTGTTATTACACGCCGGACGTTGAGGACCCACCGAGACGCGATTATATAGACAGCGTGTCCGAAACCTGGTGACGAAGTACATAGTACATATTATAACATTATATTATTATTTATTAATAGTTAATACAGTTTTTTTTGTTTTCGGGAATAAGTACAAGTGCAATGTATACAATGTATCGATGAAGTGGTCGATGAATCTAACAAGAATAACTGAAGTAGATACACAAGTAGCGTAATATTATCCTGATCTGAAAATGAGTGACCACGTACACAGTGGAAAAATTATATATATTGTACCCTTATTAAGAGGATTACTACTACCTATTTCAATTATAGAAACTTTACAAGAAAAATAAAGAAAAATGTCTGCATTGTCGCCGTCGTTGATAGATGTTTGACTCTTAGAAATGGAATTTTATCAAAATGTTAAATAGTTTAGGCTTTGTGCAAGTAAAATAAAAATTAAGATTTCTCTCCAGTTAATTCAGCGGAGGGCCGCAGGTAGCTCAAAATTTGCAGAACACCTGTTTAAAACAATACTTAGTCCAACAAATATAAAATAATAATATGACGCTCATCACGTCAATATGTGTACGTAAAAATAAGGCACAATCCATATTTATAGCCTCTACCTAATAGCGGGATGATAATTTATGTTGCTGGTCTTCTGCATTTACCACAGATGGTGCACAAGTCGGGGACAGAGATTCGTAATAACACTAATAACTAATAACATTGATTTTAATATAGTAAACTTACAATATAACTAATGATAATAATTAGGGAAAGAATTTTTACTGAAATATTTGTTAGTTTTTTAGAACACGGAAATGTAACCACTACTACAGTTATGTATACGATTTATGAAATTTAAACGAATTTATACGAATTATATTTAGGTTTATTTTTATTATTTATTGATTTAATTATTTATTTACACTTTTTTGTAAAACTAAAACAATGTTAGTGATATGTTTTCAACTAATTAATTTATTTATTAAACAAGAAATATAATCATTGTTTTATCCATTTACAAGTTTAAAATTTATCGATATAAAATAAACAATAATTAAACATGATATATAAATATATATAAATAAAAATTTTTATTTTTACACTAATTTCAGATCACCTATAGAAATAATTATCATTAAATAACCAGTAATTTGTCACGCGCGCTAAAAGCAATAAAAATAATATCGGCGGGCGTGTATACGACTTATCGTTATCACAATATGATTTATACGCGATCTCCGGTACAACGCGTCATAACACGGATAATAATAATATGAATTATAAATAAAGCTCTTATTTTAAACCTACGTGATGTAATAATAACAATAATGATAAATTAATAGGTAATAGTCTAATAATAAATATAATAAATGTGCAGACCACGATACGGCCATAGCCCATGGGGTGGTGCCAGGACAGGTTCGTACATATTATGGGAGTATAGCTTTTAATATTTTAATCGACTTTACTAGGAGCGTGCACACGGTAATAATTCCACGAAATGAACTTGCGTTTATTTTAGTGTATTATAATATTAATAAAAATATATTATATGAAAATTCATTATGGCAAACCGCAGAGTGCACGTTTGAAGTGTTTAAAACCGGTTTTATGGTATATTAAAATTGTGTGCGTGCGTATGCTTAGTACGTACGGTTAAATCGTCCGAAATCGAAATGCTTTGTCACTCGTACACGCATATTAAAAAAAACAACGTGCGATTATTTCTTTTTATCAGTTCGCGCATTATTATACACGGCCAAGTTGTACGTGGTTTAAAAGAAATCACAACAGCGTGGACGTGTGGAATACGCATTATATTATATATTTGCAGCGATCTCGTTTGAACAATGTACGTTTTATTATCCATATAGTTGTTTAAACAATTTTGGCTGCACCACCTGTAGGTTAAAATAAAACATAAATTTACGAAAGTTTGTGATAAAAATATTAATTATTAATTATTCTATCTTAGGTTTTTTAAATTTTTATTGTCTAAAACTATTTGGTTAGAACAACGCGTATCGGATTAAAACACTTAAAAAAGGGTTCACAACTATACATTGTCTGTAATGTTCAAAAGTTGAGTTCGGTATAACTGAAAAATTTCCGGTAGATCATGGTTATCGAATGACAACGATGAATCAGAATACGATAGAAAACACGTGAGACAACAGACGACATATCTGTATGATTGCATGAATCCGTCTTAAGAGGACGCTATACCCGCATGTGTTGTCTCTGCCTTATACACACGTAACATAGTTAAAAACTGTTTTGCGCGGGATAACTTTACTCCCTCGATATTTTAATCAAAACAACCAAAATTATAAATCCCATTGGGAAGAACTTTACCTGTGACGTAGCGTTTTAATTTTTTTGATAACATAAATGCAATTCAAGTTTGAGAACTTAAGGTTTTTTTCATTTAATTATTAAAAATTATTGGTTACCACTATCAACAAAATTAAAACGCTACAACATAGGTAAAGTTCTTCTCAATGCGATTTAAAATTTTGTTAATTTTGATATAAATTTCGAGGGAGTAAAGTTGTTCCGCGCAAAACAGTTTTTAACTATGTTACGCGTGTATAAGACAGAACCAACACATGAGGGTATAGCGTACTCTTAAGACAATTGTCATATTATTGTTTACTGTAATACATAGGTCTTATCAATTACTATATAACAGTGGGTTCTCCTTTATAATATATCACTATGTTATTTATTTTGATAAACGATGAACCGCGGTTTTGTTACCTGTAAAGTACAATATAAATACACGGTTTTTTTTTACCTGGGTAACCCGTACACTACATGGTGCACGAGCAATAGCAACAACAATAATAATTATAAGTCGTTCGCACAGATTCTGAGCTGTCATATGATTCGTATGGATACATCCATACATTATATTGTATTCGGTATGCACATAGCATATAATATAATATGTATAATACAATAATAATATACGTATACCCACGCAGTGCATGTGCACGGCCGAATGATTTATGTGTCAGAGCTACCGAATTTCCCGAGGTCACGCCCACCTCTGGCCGCATATAATAATAATAATATGATTATTATTCCGGGATATTATTGGCCGGCCACGGCGCATCGCATCGCAACACTGCTGCGGCACAGCCTCTTCCAGACGAGAGATGGAAAAAATAAAAACGAGAATAAAATTAAAACACGAGAGACGGACCTGATCGCGCGCACATTCCGGACATTGTCGGGAACCGGTTGTGGCCGGCGGGTTTCTCTGGCGTATCATATACATACTATTGCAACGGCGATATTGCATAATCCGGACTTCCGACGGCGTCTACACCTACACGGATCGGGCGAGAACTTGGAATTTGACTTTAACAACAAAATCAATGCTCCGTAATAGTGTAGGTGGAGAACCTTTGGCCATGTATCGACATTTTGTAATCAAAGGTTTATTAATATTGCAAGTGTCACTAATACGTTGTTATAGGTAGGTAGTCAAATATATAAAAAAAATTTCTCTGACGTAAAATCGGTTTTATATTTCGTTAATTTTAATGAAACTCAACAGCAACTTTACCCGTCTCAATGTATTATTTCTCAGTTAGGATTTGATTATATCCATTGTGCGGTAAACAGGAAAATACTCTTTTATAACGTTATAATATGTATTAACTCGAATATTGAGTGTAGGTCTTATCATGAAAATGAGCTACCTTTTTTCAAAGCACAAAATTTGTCTGAAAGTGAATTCTAAACTTTCAATATTTTATGATTGGTAATTTTATATTATAGCCAGTGTAGTCGTTACTTATTTTATTAAATCGAAAAATTATATAGGTACTGCGGTAGGCCGTTGAGAGTCTCGTCCGTTCAAGATGGGGAGGACTCATATTATGGAGCACGCCAAAACGGCAGATAGACATGTTCGTACATAACGCGCGATGTTGTATTGTATATGATATTAATGACATTGCTAACAGGTGATCGCCGGGATGATGATCTGTGTGGGAAACAACGTCGATCAGCGACGGCAAAGCGGTAGGTAGGTAGATAGGTAGGTAGGTATTCAGGCCGTGCGACAAGGTCGGCGAAATTTTTTTCGCGCTTTTTCCCTTCGTAGCGAGCATTTACCGTTACTTAAACGCCGCCACGTCGAGCGCGTCTTAATAACGGTTAATGATTTATGTGCAGACGAGTGCATGGAAGAAAGATAATGTTACAATAACTTATTTATATACAGGGTGATTCACCACGTAATAAGTATGCTAACCCCCATTTTTAATAAAATAATTTATATTGATAAATTGATAAAATTGAGAAATTGATATTAATTACTAAAATGTTTGAATCATAAAAACCCCTATATCTTCCAAGCCCATTATCATTTATCCTTATTCCTTATAGTACACAAAGTTAAAAAAAACTCAACAATTAGGTACTCAATAGAATTTTGATTTTGACGAGTCAACATTTTCAGAAAAATTATTTTCTGAATAATTTGCAGTTTAAAAAGTGATTTCTCATTTGAAAAACCGAAGTTTCCATCCACAGGACACCTCAATTATTATTTATTATACATAATGCATTAGTTATTAAATCTCAATAATTTTAAAATATGGTCCTTAATTTTATTTTAATAATTCAAAAGGCAATAATCTGGATTTGAATAAATTCATTATTAAAGGTAAAACATGCACAGACGAATCATTCTGTCTACAAGAAAAAAAATGACGTAGTACGCGATATATATCACGTCGTTGATTGCTGTTGTTATTTTTATTATGATATAACGCGTGTCTCGTATGTTCTAATAATATGTACCGTATTCCGTGTACACGCACGGCACAAGATATTTAAATATGAACGCGAAAATCGTTTAAACAATGCACTGCGGCTCGAGTAAATTAAGGTACATGTGTCGAGAGTCTGCAGCAGCAGTAAATAGTCGCGTGTTCGTTATTGTTGTCGTCGTCGTCACCCGCGACGTCCGATGATGATGTCCATTGTATTCAGATTGGTATATATTATATATTGTGTATGCGCACACTTCCTGCACAAAATAATATAATAATTATTATATAATGAGTGCGTGTTAGAACATATTAACACATGTGCATGGAAGATCATTAATTTGAGTCGTATTTAAATTTTAAATACCGGCTATTACAAACGGATCCGACGAGAAATACCGATAAATGCTGTGGTCCGGCGCAATCGTAAATGTCTCTATTATAGATCTATAATCTCAAGTAAATACAAGAACATATTATTACTGTATAATGGTATATTATTATGTCTAGTTTGTTCTGACACAGCGCGTGAATGTAAATAGAGACATAAAATCGTATTTGAAGGGCTTCAAAAAGGAAACGCATTTTTTATTGGACGGTCCAATTTTTCGTATTATACATGGACGGAAGTATCGAGTACCAATAATATATAATAATATTGTATACATAATTTACTTATACGTCCAAATTAGGTATATAGTCGTAAGTCGTATATTAGTGTCATAGCTGTGTTTCGATGAGCTTCCTTGAGCGCCAGCAGTTTCTACATCGAACGCTCGATAAACTTGTAGAAAGGAATGCGTGCGCGTGCGAAAGAAACGATGAAAAATAAAAAAGTGATTCGTCCGGAAAAAAAGTACTACTGAACAGTGCAAGACTATACCACGCAATCGGAAAACGTATTAGGTATACGTTTATATTATGTTATGCATTTATTTTCCCTTCCCCCGAGTGCATTTCTACTGTAGCTATTTACACAAGTTTTTTCTTCTTCCATGTAATAATATATAGAGTTTGAGCAAAGAAAACGTATAGATAAATACTTTCTATACACGGTCACGCGATAACAGATGAAAAAATCAAAGGTACCTATAAACGTTATAATGTTATATAGTATATATAGGCAATATAAAAACTAAAAAATAATAATATAATATAACATACAGGAACCGAAAAACGCAACTACTAGAATATAGATGTTGAAAAATTTATAAAATTTATGTTTCGTTATATGAATTTCCGTTTTTCCATCGCGGAAACCCACGAAATACAGACGTCGCCGTCGTGGAGAAGTTTTACTCTATTTCCAACACTGCCGTGGGTCGCTCGACGGCAAACAGTGTATATTATATTAACTGTATTCAACACAATAATAATGGCTTATTTAAGACATATATAAAATATAATTAGTAATAATTATTATTATATAATAGATCTGTGCTCGCGCAGCCTAATAGCAATCAATTGAAAATCACACAGTAATATAAATTATTCAGACGCACAGAGGTGTGCACATACGTACCTAACTATTAGTAGTAATAACTGTATAAGCAATGAACTCGTAGTCGCGTAATAATTACGATGGTTATTTTTTTTAGCGACGAATAATTCGGGGAAACCGCTGAATGCATTAAAAAAACCACGACCGAGATTATTTTATATTATACATTATTATACAACTAGATATAAAAAGTGTATTATTTCGAATCAGTCAAATTATGAACAACACAATACACTAAACATTGCACGTTTCAAACTGTATGTGTTGTATTTATCTTGAGAGATTTGTTTTTATTGAAAATAATATTAATACCAATTGCCAAAAGATTCTTTAAGTTGGGATAGATCCATTTTTTGACTTCATACTGTCGTGATATTGGAAATTTGTATCCATGCTTGAACGCTTCACTCTTTAAACAAGACTGGGCAGAAACTTATGTAGATAGTTTAGTGATACGTGCCAAAAATGATGTTTATTTCAATGAACCAACGCCGATGATTTTTCCGTTCAAACTAAATTCTACTAAATGTTCTATGAGTAACTCCTAATGAACTTCAACCACCTCATCTCACAATTGGCCTCAAAGACACTTCCACAAGACGTCTCAAACGCAAATCTTCTTAGCCTATAAAATATACTTATTATATTATTCATAAATTTTACCTTAATTCATTGTAAAAGGTGACTCGACTTTGAGTCTTCCTTCGAGTCAATCAAAGCCGTTTTTATTATTTATTTTTACCACATCATATTTAATTATTGTATATAATGTACAGATTGTAAATTCTCAATAAAATTCATTGAAAAAAAAAAAAAAAGATGTGCCAGAATTATGTAAATAACACTGCAGCTACATGCAGCTCAAACAAGTAACTGAGCTTAGGAAGTCCTCTATTAGTTATTAGTATACATATTACATACTACTTATGTGAGTGGTAATTATTAAAACGCAACTAGAGAAGACCTTTGACGACTATATAATTGCACGGGATTGATTAAAACAAGCGCTGCGAAAGAATTTCGATATTTTGTCCTTTATATTTTCGCGTACACATTATATAATATCAATACTATACGACATACGTTATAATTATTCTTACAAAACATATATTAATAATATAATAGAAATGTATTATTATTACCACTATGATACTACACTGACCACGTAATAATATAGTGTCATTATTATTAATAAACCGTAATGTAGTCGCCAAATCGATTTATTGCTATTACTATATCAAACGAAAAAGTGAATAAAATAATATTCGTTGCATAACGTCAAATGTCGTTTAGTATAATATATATGTGTGTGTGCTCCGACGACTGATTATCTCTGCAGCTGCTGCAAGTATTATAATTTATAATATTATTATAAAACGCCCGCGCGTGGCGTATAAAAAATTCTGTTAATTTTCACTTTCGCGTCAGACGACAACCATGTTTTTTAATGGCACTAACGACACTGTCACTATTGTCTATTTCCCGAATGAAAAGTTGGGAATTCCATAAAATGAGCAGCATATAATATTATATTGTAATTAATATATATAACATGCACCGTTTGAGTATACGTTTCGCGTAAGTTGTACAATATTATTATTATTATTCTGTGCCTATACGGTTTTATTTATTTATATTCGCGACCGACGGACTTATCTCGTGCTTTAGTTACCGTGTCTATGGTATGCGCAACATACACGTTTATACATATTATTCATACACGCGCACAACATATGTGTTTGTGCATTGGCAATGAAAACCGGTTGTTTTGTGGCCGTGAACCGGTGTCGCCGGCCGAGGAATTTTTGCACTTGTCCGACCTAACCTGCGAACGGAGCGGAGCACCGTAGTGCGACCGCGGCGTACACACTGTATAATGTATAATAATATAATACTCAAGACTTGTATATTTAGCCCGAATGCGCTTTAAGCGCGAATTCATTAAATTCTAGTAATACGCCTTCTCTCGGCACTTTTCGCCCGGAGTTAATCTGCTGAATTATATATATATATATAATATATATAAATTAAATATAATGTATAATAAATAAAAATACGAGTTGTGTAATTATGCGTGAACTCTGCGCGTTTATATTTCCGTACGCGGCGATTATAATTATTATATCAGATATTATATATACACATCATAATAACACGCTTCGTTGTCTCGTTCTCGTCAGTATAATATATAATATGTATATAATATATGTAACAAACTAAATTTTTTTCGAAAAAAAATTGACAAACGCGCGACATTAACTTACACATACACAAACAGCGTGCGTCAACGCTCGAACTGGTGTTGCCGGCCAAACCGTTTTGACAAGCGGAATTTTAATGAGAGTCTGATGATAATTGAGAACAGCGCGCCCACGCAACCGACCGTGTAATGTATACGATTACGGCGGCGAACGAGGGTTTTGCAACCAGTGCAAATGGACCAAGCCATTAGAGCGGGCAGCGGACGTGTATCAGCGCAGCAGCAACAGCACCACTTCAGCTATTACAAATCACAGCGCGACAACGCGTTAAGAATCGTCGCGAATCCGCTCGGCTTCCACATGTATGTTATAATAATTATTAAACGTGATTGCCTGTGGCTATATTGTATCAATTACGTAAGATCCGCGATGAAGTTAGCGGTTTAGCCGCCCAAGCTTACAATTACGAATTTCTCACAACATTTTAAAAACAAACTTTTCAACATTTAAAGTCAAACACATGGAAATAATAAAAAGCCATGTTTTTATAAGTTAGCAGTGATTTAAAATTTTGTAGAAATTAAAAACGGCTGACATACTATAATCATCGAAAAAACTTTTAATTGCGTGCTCAGAAAGTAACATCAAACTTCCCGGGAAAAATGTAGAGACGTTCAAACGTATAAACCGCACAAAGTTTTCGATAAATTTTAATGTTGAGTTTCCGCGTGCTCCCTTGCTCAACGCCCCCAATTATTAATTGTTAATTATCAATTATCATTTATCAACCCCAACCCCTTCTTCTCGTCACAGAAAAACGCCAGTGTCGAAATCGTCTTGGCTCTATTTACAGAAAGTACACTTGTCGTCGGCGATGAATGAAATATTATTCCTCAAACAAACGGATCGTGTGAAAGTGCGTGCACATTATTATTATCATCTGCTCGACGCGTATTCATGTATAGGTTAGTACCGCACGGCTATTATAACACGGCCGAAACTCGGGTATAATATGTGGGTCATTACGCGTGCGCGGCCTGTATCGCGTGGCTCGTTCCGGGATCGATCGTGATCGAAAATTCGAAACAAAGATTGATTATTATTATAAGACTTATTGTTTCGAGAGAGTGACACACGCCGTTCGGGATTAACACGAGCATTATTATTATTATTGTTGTGTATCGAATATGTACGCCGCGTGGTATTGCTCCGGTTTCTTTTTCTTTATCTATCTTTATCCATCTTCACTGGCTCGGTGGTGTGTGCAAGTCTCGATTACTATAGAGCAACGCGCCAACGCAGCAAATTGTTATAAATTATAATTAAAAAGAAAAAACATTATAATATTATATTACATGGGCACGCGGCACACGGGTATGTACCCTACACCTATATAATATAATAATATAATACCTATATACTTTGCCGAGTCAATTAAATGTCGATTCGGCGACGGCCTTGGACAACTCGCTGCGTGTGACACGCGCTGCACGTCATCAAACAACATATACATGTGTATAATAATATAAAGACCCGAATAACAGATAGTGCGGTGTGTATCTGACGGCTCTACTGTCGGAACCTTGATGGAATTTAATTAATGAAATTTCGGGCGCGAATACGAACCGACTACGGCGGTAGCAGCAAAGGGGATGTCACGACGAGTTTTTTTCAGTGTTATACGACGACGACTCAAGCGTTTATACGAGTCAAAGATTTTTGGCCCCGATATATCGCGGTATGTATCGCGTGATGTTGTCGCAGTCTCCACTCTCCGCCATCAGAGAGGAGGTCACGGCGGAGTTCATTTTTGTTCACATGTTATTGCGATAATAATATTATATTATGTACTCGAGCGAGCGAAAATAATATTATAAAATAAAGCGATTTGATTGGAAACGCGATTACGACTGCAGAATATAATAGAATATCAGTAAGTACAGCAATATAATATAATAATACTGACTACCGGCGTGGCGGATCAATTGCAGATTGCAACTATATATATATATATAATATAATATGCTGCACTTCTAATGATTGAGTCGCATTCGATAAATCCATAATTTTGAATAAACTACGGCAGTTGTCAAAGTTAATATACAACATATAAAATAAGTAAGATATTATGTGCCGATAACTGATCGAGAGACCTATATGTTATATGTCTTAAATCTTAATGTCAAATATACAATAGAGCAATAGTATTACATACTGTAAAGATAAATGCGAGCATAGCCTAACCTGTAAACACACGTTCGACTTAAGTGACTTTTGTATGGCCTACAACAGTTGAAAGATTTCCTTAGGTATTCTGGGAATTGAAAAGAATGAACCATAAGGAAAAAACGTGAGACTAGACACGGTAAAATAAAATCACGAGGATCGTCTTCTATCTTCGCGTCAAACGTTGTTTGTAATAACACTAATAACATATAATAATAGTATAATGGCATTATGTTATGCGATAATGTTTATAAATTGTATAATTAAACAAAAAATTGCAGTAATTATTGTCGTGTACCTCCACTTACTGCGAAATACCTTAAACCATTATTAGAGTCGAATTTCGTTATTTGTAGTTTTTTTTCTAGTACCTACTACCTAACTACCTATATAATACGACCATCACAACATTCATAACATTCATAACATTATGATCATTTGTACATTGCGACGCAACTGCAGTATACGAAACGAAATCTCGAATTAATATCTAGTGTTATCTACACTCGGACATAATAAATTAATAATGATAATATTCAAACACGTAAATATACCATAATTTCTTCACGCGTATACGATTCAGCATTTTATCTATACGGACGTTTTATACATTATAAAACATTTATACGCTAATCGTTTACATGGACGATTGCGAAAACAAGAAAAACTCATTTTTCTACCACCAGCTGTTAACCGAGTTCTAAAATACACAATCGCGGGATAATTTATATTAAAACCGGCAGTGTACGCCGCAGAAATGCGGAATACATGCGATAATAATATTATAATATTATATATTCGTATTATAATAAACTAATAAGTAATATGCCAAACGAAATCGGTTCGCCGTAAACGGCGTCTAGCGGTCGACCGTCGCGATTTTAACGTACAGGACTGCTTAATAAATTATAAATAAAATATAATACACATATTTTGTTATACGAGATATAATATTCGTTCATGATATGAGTGTGGTGTATATGTACACATTTAATGGATACTAATATATATGTAAATTACGAAAACAAACATCCACTGCGATATGCAGAGGGGGAATATATTGGTTGACATCCAAAATTCGATGCAATATTCAAGGAGAGACAGTATTTTTTTTATTCACATAGAAAATAATAATATTCGGTATAGTTATATATCATTTTTATTATTTTTCGCAATTAAACACTTTAATCGAGCCGCAAGTTGACAACTCGCTTATCCACAGTATATACGCGTTTTATATGTTTGTACCTAGTTATTACCTACTTGTTAATATTATTATATTATATCCGGGGAGTGGGAACCACTACCTAACCTAACGTGGGTGTATAAATGAAGACCAGGCGATCATCGGAAATAATAAAATAAAATAGCATATTATTATTTGTTAGCAATGTATACGCGCACTGAGAAAAAAATACAAGTATTATCCCCCGTCAACGATCTCCGGCGTATAAATACCTATAGGATAAGGAACGTCATCTCCCGTTTGCAACGCAATTTATTAAACCATATTATATGTTTTGTATTACGTTTAAAGAATATAAACACATTGTAGCTATTGTGGTTTTCCAAACAAACGTAATTCGTAAATAATTTAAGCGTTAAGCCTGTACGAGGGAAAATATACGTCTTATTATATATACGGCTAAAGGAGGGCTGCAGAAAGAAGACCACAAAAGTCGTGGTAAATAGAAAATTATTGTTTATGTTGTTATCATTTATACGCAATGCACCTGCGGTATTTAACCGACTTACAGCCTCTATCGTCGTACGGCGTTTTGTTCAATATATATGAGGGTATAACAATTCATAAATCCTACATCACGTGTACGATATTTATCGACGAAAACTACAATAATTAATTCATACAGATGGATGTATAGGATACCGCGATCAGTACGATCGGTATATAAAAAAATGGTTAGGTCCTGGTCAAGTCATAGCGCATAACATATATTGTTATAATATACATCATCGGTGTTAAAATATAATATTTTATACGTATTTTATTTTATTTTTTTTGTTAAAGACGTTAATTATGCATATTGCACGAATAGGTCAAATCATTTGCTATTTTGACAATATTTTAATTTCTACATACGTAATCGCACACGGGTATTTATCATTATGGCGAATCGAAACGCAATATTTGGATGCCTATATTCACATTGTTTGATCAGTGTATAAGTGGGAAAGGGGTATGGAGCGGCTGAGCGGCAGCCACAGGTGTCCGTTCGCGTCGGACAGACGCAGAGAGACATGGCAATAGATATATTATGTACAATATAAATTATATTTATGTATACGAACAATCGGTTACAACTTACATTATTACATACATTATCTTAAGTACATATTTATATATAGATATTTTATGTGGTGACGTAGACACATTTTTCAGAACCGATCAAGCGACAGAGACCGGTCGGCCCGTCGAAAGTTGTGCAACACTTCTCTGCAGTGACGAAAATAATATAAAAACATATATATATATATATATATATATGTGTGTGTGTGTGTGTGTGTGTGTGTGTGTGTGTGTGTGTGTGTGTGTGTGTGTGTGTGTGTGTCATATGTATATGCATCAAGCGCAACACTATGGTGCACAGGACACGTGTAATTCTATTCGTGTTATATGATAATATTATTATAATAACGGTACAGGCAACGTCGCATACAATATAATAATATTTTTTAACTATACCGACATAAGGTCTGCGGGGCGTTTTCCAAAGTTTTTCAGATCTAATAGCGCTCGAGGCCGGCAACCACGTAATACGTCTTTAGAATATTTTCGAGAGAAATTCGTCAAAAAACGCGTATTGTTTTCATCGAAAACGACTATAATGATAATGTATTATACGTATATTATTGTATTGTGTTGTTATATTATTATTAACATCACCAGTTGTTAAAATATTAACACATTATTATCGTATAGCTAGCGGCGGCCTTCAGCGTGGTGCGTAAGTTATGAGTATATGACGCGCGTAAATTTGGATTTTCAATAAAATAATATATAACAATGGGTTCTAAATACAATATAATACATAACACAATATTATACAGAAAATCGCATCATATGTATAAAGTCACTTTCAAAAACAAAAACGATGATTTACCTACATAATATACATATAGTTTAAATATTGTAAATATCGTCTAGCATAGCAATTGCAGATTACAAAAACTGTAAAAAAAAATTCATCCATATTATTTTGTAACTATAAAATTGATTAGAAAAGGAACTAAAATTTGAAAAATGCCAATCAGAAATGCTTATTTAGCATCCCGAGTATTCCCGACTACTTCTTGTATACAATGCACTCTAGTAGCAGACTTCCTGTCGACCATTTCTAAACACATTATAACTTTTCACGCGTGGTTAGATATACCATATATACTTGTACAGTTGTACGTACATAAAGAAGAAAAGATTAGGAGTATAAACGAGCTAGTAAACCTTTATATATCTGCGTTGTAAGTAAAAATACAATATTATGTTTTATGTACAAATATTATCCTGCAAACATGACGGTATACATTGATGCGGCCAACAGTCGCGAACGCGAAAATAAACTTTCGATCGAGTACGATTGAACGATTGAACATCAACAGATGATTACGACCGTCAAAATCATAAATGTTAAAGGAAAGAATACCGATCGACAACTAAGTGTACCTCCTATATACATCGACGATTTTTTCCCTAGTCTGAAGTATCCTCGCAAAAGTGGCACGTCGAAAGTCATTTCGTCCGCCTAAACACACACACACACACACACACACACACGTGCGCGCGCGAGCGCAAATACATATTATACAGACGGATATAATTATTACGATATCACCGCGCTAGCTTACAATAATATAATATTATTATTATTATGGTTTTTTTCTCATTTTTTTTTTCGCGCGGCCGCCGTCTCATCACGCAGTCGCAGTGTGTCAGTGGTGCAAACCGCGGGACGGCGTGCACTTTGCGCGGGCGACTCCTCTTCCCGCACAGTCGCATCCTCCCACGTATACACAACGTAAATTATACCACAATTATGCCTGCGCGGGTGCTTGCGTGTGAGTGTGTAATGGGGGAGGGGAGTCAGACATCACGTCGATCATCGCAGCCGCGGCTCACGATCTCCGGACAATCGCGGCGACCTGGAATCGCAGTATATTGTAAATAACAACCAGGCACCAGCACACTAACCTATAATATCAAGTGTGCATAGATACCGCGAGCATAATGGGCGTACTACGATAATTATTACGCTGGCAGTGCTCTACTGTTCTATATATTATTATATACGCATCATATGAAATAAATATAACATTCACCAGAGGTATTCCGATACAGGATGTTGTGTCCCTGCTCAAATTCTCAAAATTGTATCACTATAATAATAAGTTCTATATAATACAGTCACAGTGCGACGTGCGAATGAATGGCGTTTCCTAACATATATTTAATTGTAATAACAACACAATTGTTTAAAAACATTAATGTCGCGATTTCGAGCGAAATAGTTACGCGGAGTATAATATTATGAACAATAAAAATGAACCCATATTTATTATAAGGGTTGAAGCTTGAAGAGAACCTATTATTAAGGGTCAACTACATGTCAAATATTTATATATATATAAGTTTATATCGGCACCTGTAGCTAGTAACAGATTTCGCCACCTGAAAGAAATGTCAACAGAAAACTTAAACTTCGTCCGAAATCTACAACTGTTCGTGCTCGCGTCTCACAGTAAGTTTGGGAGCGGCAAATCAATAACTCCATTGCCACAGCAGCTAATGCAAATTCTCGACATCGTACTTAACAATAAATTGATAACAATAAAACGAGTGCATTGCAACGATCCCTCTATAAAATTTGTTTCGATTTGTTGCTGTGTTAGTAAAGTATGATAGCGAACGATCAACAAATGTCCGCGTGGTCATTGAAAGACAGACAAGAGGAGGCACCGTGAAAGAAAATAAATGCAAAGTGCGAGCGTGCATATACCCTGTGACCGACAAAAGTCAGAAAAACTACGTTACCAATTGCCATTTTGCAATTCAAAATCGTGATATAACGTGTATAGGTTCTCATACCTATGTACATGAAATGCTGTATCGGAATAACATTGTTAAACACTTCAGTAACCATGGGTCGTGTTTAATATCTGCTATTAATATCATAGTATATGATATATTAGGAATAATTATAAATTATAATAGTACATATTTATAACGGTATCCCCGTTGGGTTTTTATAAAGGTGCTACATGGCACAGCCATTCACATTTACATTATTACAATAAAAAATTCGAAACGTTTTTATCACACTCCTCGTCAAAAATCATTTTCCGCAGAATCCTAGCAATAGTTGTCAATGATGACTTCTCATTAATTTAACAGTGGTTCTCAATTATTGAACAATACATGAAATTGAGATCGCCAACGGATTATCTATAAATACAAATTTCAACGTGATGATATAGTTGCATAGGGTTTATTATATAAATTTATTTATGACATTTTTAGAGTAGGTTTCTATTTGAAAATCAAAAGGGGATAAAACAATCAATATTATAAGATAAAATGAATAAATAAAAAGAATTCTCTATTGTTTTAGAAAATATAGTTATAGGTGTATCTAAAACTATACGACATTCTATGTTTTTAATTAACTTAAAAATTGACCGAGTAACGAATGTAGCCACTTAAATGGGTCCTTCTGTACAACGGTTTACTTACAATAAATTTGCGACTGTTGATATACAAACATTGAAACATGCAGTTTTACATATATTTTTTATAATATTATGTTGTACATTATTTAGCTACATCGATCGTATAAAAATAATGATAACACTTTTTTTCCGTTCAAACTAAATTATACCACAGTTATAATATTATATCACAATCGTTAACGTTGATAATCGACTAAATGAACTCTACCTATAAACATAATGTTGTAGATACACGTTAGTATAATATGTGTGCAGTGTGCACGACACATACGGTAGTGATTTATATTTAATACGCGCTTATTTCGACGGACGGACACGCATAATATAATATTATATATATATCATATACCATTACGTACATTGCACATATAATATAGATAAACTCGCACTCGGTGATTTTATTACACGCGTTGTATTCTTTAATGACCATCGCGCAAACAATGGAAACAACAGTTATTATGTCATCCAGCCGCCGCGGTAACGGATCGTTTAAGATGTATATACAATATTATTATAATGTATAATTTATATATACCTATCTACGTGTAGTAGGTAACTATATATATATATATGTTTGTATATTTACGTAGGTATACATTACGGTACAATTTACTATAATTTATTATCGTATATTATGTATATATGTGTTGTAGAACGTTTCGCCCACGCGTCAAGTCGTATAGGCATTTTCATGTTTTTATTTTTTGCAAAAGTCACTGCGCACTTATAGTTATATTATGAGACGTATGGTCAGATACTCTCGAATATAAATAATAAATATATACGCTTAGGTGTCTCCTCGACTCGAATTCGCGGACTTGACTGTATACCAGCTGTTGTATATATATATACGGTTAGGCAATAGGTCAGGTTACATCTGCATGCGGCAGTATAATATGCACTACATCAGAAAATTTCTCATGATATCCTACTAATTTTTAAACTTAAGTCAACTTCTACAGAAAAGTATATTATTCACTTATAATACTATTTATTATAACGAGCACGTTATATTCACGTATAATTTTACGTTAAACTTTTTTTTTAAATTCTTATAAGATTAACTTTTATATGAAGCATGTACTAAATTTTCAAAAAAGTATTAAATAAAATATTTCCTGAATTTTGATATTGAAACGGATATTGTTGATAAGTGAACGTCCAAATTTATTTACTATATAGTTGTTAGTGTAAAATCTAAAATGGCAAAAAAATAAAATAAATAAGTACCTAATAATATCTATATTTGTGCGATAGAATAAAAATAGGTCATCTTTTAATGGGGCTGAAGCAGTTGAAAAAAACATGTAAAACAATTAAAATGGCAGACAAAAGTGTGAAGTTTGTGTTTGTTAGATTTTAATTTAAAAAACAGATTATAATTTGCATTCTAGTCTTCTAGGTTTCGATCAAGGCGATTTTGTTAACTATTAATATTTTAATAATCAATTTGAATATCTAAAATTGCTTCGATCAAAACCTAAAAGACTAGATGACAAATTCAAATTTGTTTTTAAAAATAAAAAATCCATCAACCCTAAGAATCGTAGTTTTGTTTGGCTTATTGGTCTTTTAGATGCTTAAAACGCGGTGTGTCAATCTTGATCTACTCCCTAAACATGGTATGCTTCAACCTTCTTAAAGCCGGGTTCACACTACACCGTGTCGTGTCGCGAAAATGTGAAATGTTGCCATTCTCTAATTGGTCCAACCATGTGGTATGATATTGGTTAATAAACACTATATTTTTACGGTTTCAATTAGGATTGCCATGAAGTAACTTCGTGTACCGCGAAGTCGAATTCATCCAACTTTTCAACGTGTGGTTACTGATTTTAATAGTGATAATAAATTTGTAATATAAATTACATATCTGATAAAAAAACAATGAAGATTAGACCAAGTTTTGATAGTAAGTGAAGACAGAATCATTCATGACATGGTGTAGTGCGAACCTGGCTTAAGCATGAAAAACAGTCCGTTTAGAATCCATTAAAGTTATATTTTAGAATGCTCTACCAACCGTGTATAGTGATATGTCCTATCTATACTGATAACTGCCGGCAATGCACCAATGTCTCATTCTTCAGGTGACCTAACCTAATCGACTAAATACCGTATAATTCTTGTTACATTCTTGCATTATCTGTTATGTATTTTCACCGGTAGACAAGTCTGTCGGAACACGTTACGTTATTAATTATTATTATAATATTATAATAGAGTGGCCTTGGCGCATTTCGTTGCAAATATCATAAACACACGAGTACGTGTTGTGATATTATTGCAACTGAACGGTTTTTTGTTTTCTGACTTTTTCGCACAAATATAAACGCGTTCAAAATACAAAACAACCGATCGTATATACACCTAAATACGGTAGACTACGCGCAATATTATATTCATGGCGTTCCAGTTAAGGATATAGATGGAAATCACACGTTTATAATTGCGGCGAACGTGCAAAAAATAACGTTTATGTGACATTTACTTATACATAGCGTATGTAGTGATCGCTGTGCAGGACACTACGATCGAGTGTTACCACTGTTACCACGATAATTATTTAAACGACATAACACGTTCTGCAATGTGGGTTGTTGCATTGTTAAGAAAGGTAGGTGAAACACAGAACACTTATATTTTTAAATAATTATAAATAAAACAATTTTTATTCTATAATATATTAATATAATAAAAGTAATTATAAGACCTTGGAGTGACTAAATACTCACGGCGATGTGGCTGTGACAAAATAATAACTATTTGTATATTGGGTTTACTAACTCCACTATATATTATATAATATTATAATAATAATCGCAAACAAAAAAAATTTTCGAAAACCATATAAGATAAAGCAATTTTTTCTTTGCTTCGTCTTCTTAGAGTAATAAAACTTCGACTTAGTCTTATTGAATTTCACATGAAAACGTGAAAATAAGCGTACAACGGATATTCAGCGACAATAATGCTGAAAGAATAAACTAACAAAGTCACTCAATTAAATGGTATAATGTAACCGATTCGTATATATTACGTCGTTCGACGGAAGACACTTACTATAAACTGCACAAAATCGTCAAGTCTGTGGAAGTTTTAAAAAATGTTGTTTTTGTACGATTTGTAATATTATACATTTGGAATAACGTAACGTTATGTATATGTATACAGTACGGACGTCTTATTGTGCACAGAAAGAAAAAGTAAAAACAACAACGAAATCACGTAGTAATCGTAGTATACTATTATTAGGTCGATGGCTGTGTATGTTTTCCGTGTAGTACATATTAAACAGCTGATATAATATATTATATAGATCCTTTTTGGTTGGCGGCAGCTCCGAAGTGAGTGGGCGAATAAACTATATGACTGAAGCTGAACTGGCGTTTAACAGTCGTTGCATAAATCCGACAGATCAAAAACCGAGATGCGCGCGCACCGAACGTAGATATAAGTCACGAATCCTCCTCTCAGATATACACGCATATTATATATACCTACCTTCTAAACAACAATAATAATAATGATAAATAATGACAACGATACGATTATGATATTATTATTATTATTATTATATCGTCATAACTTGACTAATTGGGTCGAAGTCGAAATACTTTATTCACTCGCTTTCGCGTCACGACAACATATACATCGCGCGCGCGATCGCGCACGTGGGGAACGATAGGTAATATATAATACACATTGCACAACGGGGTTTAATATAATATATATATATATGTAATATTGTAATATTATAATAATATGCTGTTCTTGTCAAGACGTTTATGTTCTCCGCTCGCGCTCAAATACAAAAACCTGACCGAAATGGATAAGCTGTAAAATAGTTATAATAATAATAGGAGATAGTTGTCGACGCGAATTAGTTTATGCTAAACGATACAATTATTTAAATTTTAAAATAAAAAAATTAATTCATCAGTCACAGTTTACAGAATGAGATGAAATAGGAGAATAGGTTAGAATGTTTTTGAGTCTTTTTAAAAATGTGAATGTCATGGAGCCATCACGGAAAACATTTATTTTTTTAATTTTAATTTTTGATAGTTCAATAAATTAAATTTTCATTCATTTTCATTTGATTTTTGATTTTATCTTCACTTCTTTGTTCAAATATTTACATAACGGATTTAATTGGCTTCGAACATTTCCAAAATTTTTAAAATGTCCTAAAACTATTAATAATACCTCCTATCTTGTAGAATATAATCGAATCGGAAACTATGTAGGTATATTGAAATAAATTAAACGCTTGATATACAACATTATATTGACCATAAAATATTTTATATGAAGTACGTTATGCCTACAACCTAATTATAATAATAATTAACAGAACGACACGCGTTGTGCTGTATAGGTACAACAGTATTTGAGAAACTATAGCTATTGGTACTGATATAATTTGAAAAAAAAACGTACCAAATAATATATAGTTGTACCTACAAATTACATACATATTATTATTATTATTATTACTTTAAAGCATCGTGCAATAAATACGCACTAGTTGTGGTGGTACTTCGAACAAAAACATTTATCGAATCAAAAGCAAATATAGTGAAATCCGTTCAAGTATATGAACAACAAGTATTTACTCACTATATCCGTCATAATATATAACACGCGGTAAAAACGTAAAAAAAATAATATTTTCGAGTAGAACGCGCTTACCATGTTTATATGCTAACACACATGAATATAAGTACATAATATTAAAATTATTTGAGTACACAATGACGCGTAATATTATAGCTACTGTACTTTCGTCATTTGCACAGAATTAATATAATACAGCCATACAGGTACCTCTAATGGCTAATATATTGCATACCGCACGTAACGCAAGATATAACTGTCATATACTCATATTACTATGGAAGATTTTGCAAAGCACTTCCCGGAACTTGGTTCGTTTCACAGCGATTTTCGAGTATAAAAAAACTCATAAAATTTCGACCCCGCATATGTACTTACTATGTGCACGACGTACGTACAAGAAATTTTACATTTTATGTAACGTAAATATTCAATCCTGAAATGTCCGAGAAGAAAACCATGAGCTTGTGAGAAATAACATATATATATTATATATTATAATACAATATGTGCGTCGCGACGACAGACGGGGGAATTAAGAGGATTTTAATATTATAATTTACAATTATTCTAATATATTATACCCATAACTGGTATAACTTACTTCGCATACTCGCATGGCACATGCAGACTCGTCTTATACAAACGTACTGTATAGGTATAGTCAATTTGCGACTTGTAGAACGTTCAATAGGTATATTAGGTATATAAAGAAATAAAAAACCTACGCGGAGTCCTGAATAATATTCTTACCTTTGAATTTTTTTTATATAATTGGTCAATATTCTCTCTTAAATATTTTTAAAAAAACAAATTTAAACGGATTCTTCTAAACGTAAAGTAAATTAGCTGTATTATGTTATGTACTATTAAGACGGAGACAACACAACGTCCTCACCGATATTCTGGCGGTGTGTCATAAACGAGACATGCCGGTTTTTATGCAAAGACGATTACACGCATGCAATAACGAGTTTAGGTATAGGTTTAGTACGACATATTTGTATATTATAATTTATACATAATGTTGTTAGTCTTTATTGCATTTTTCTGCAATGATTGAGTTTCGCTCTCAGAGAGCCCATTGAGATAATATTATACTTTATACCATCGCAAAGATATATAATATTATAATATACAGAAGCTATCGTACACGATTTTACGGTTAAACAATTCCAAATGTACGGAATATAATTCGATTAAATCATAAAACCTGCGCCTGACATATTGTCGTTATTATTACATATTATTTTTACGTGTGCGCGTTTTCTGTTGAATATTTTTTTTTACAGCGATTATACCTATAATACAACACTTATGACAATATTATAAGTCACTCGCGCTATATGCACTGCTATTAGACGATGATAATAAATATAGTATGGACCGCGCAAAATACCAGAAAGGAAACAATCGTATATAATAAATTAATAAGTATAATTCAGTAACAATAATATAATTATTTAATTGAAATCAATAAGTATCCATTTCAAGTACTATTTAGGATACTATTCAGAACACGTGCGACGAATAAGATTCATTGACTCCACAATCCGTTGCGGAAAAATGGCAGCAAGACGCATACTCGACAAATGTATGGTCTACCTACTTAGTAATGAATCATTACACTGCTCGTGACGATATTATAATATTATACATTATTAGAATGAGTCGAGAACATACAAAACCTTATAACGTTTTAATATACCTAAACCTGTACACTATCCAGTGTACAGGATACCTCTGCATGTATATTATAATAAAATAAACTTGAGAGTTAATTAATAACTTAGAAGACGTGGAGTGAACAAACGCAAAGGGTCGTGAGAGAAACGACTGCGGGTGGTGGGAAAAAATTAAAATAAAAAAAAACTGTAATAACAAAATCGGCCCCCGGAGGTACGCCTACCCGCGCGAGTGTAGAGGATGAATAAGTAAGTTCGGCGATTAAAATATCGTCGTTATAATATTAATATTCCGATATATATAATAATACACGCGTATATTAAAATATACCAGCCGCGGGAGCTCGTCGTCGCTAGGTCGTCCGTGCGCGAAATGCGCCGCGGAGAAGACCGGTCACGAGCGTCGCCGTATAATAATAATATTAAATATCGCGCGAGAGAACCGTAGATGGATAATAGACTGCTGTATTAATAGTGTTGTATCATAAAATATGGTAGGTAGGTACTGTACCACAAACAATATTATTCAGACATTACCAACATCCCTCCCCTTCGCGAAACAAATTCGTTACCATGTATTATAAATTTATTATATTCGCGCGCCACAGAACGATCGACGTTTGATCTTTAGGTTTATTTTTCATTCACATTTTTAATATAATTTATGCGTTCAACAACTTTAAGTAGTTAGAAGCGCGATAATTATTATTTTTTACTAACTTTTATTTTGAAACATTAGCCAATAACGCGATCGCGCGATAATATAATACGGTAGGATACTATAAGATAATATATATTATAATATTTTATTATGCACTGCACGTGCGGCGAATGTACATGTTTTCGAGGGATTCGAATGTTGTACCATAATACACTGCGTTATGCAGCTCACGATGATTGTTAGTATCGTATCATAGTAACAATTTAATATTATACGCATAAATAATATACATAAATATGATTAAAAACAAAATTACCCGCCAGCGCTTACAGTAGACCACTGTATCGAATGTCTTTCCTCCTTATAGCTCCCTCGGGTGTCATAGACTATAATAATTATAATATTATTATCGTCTCGTTTCGATCATATGATAAAATTTATATTGCGTTTGCATCGAATGTATATTAACATAACCTATAGAGTATAGATAAACGCAAGTAGCTGTCGCTGAGCTTTTTTTAATAATATATTAACCTAAATAGTCATACCATCTAAAAGTATAAGAATTTTATGACAAGAGAATATGAGATAAACTTAGTCATCGAAATTTAACCCGTGGAAGAGTGATTTACACGTAGATATAGACTGAGAGGAATTTTTAGTTGAAGTCCATTACAGGACTTCATGGCTGCTTAACTGTGTGTCATCTTATATAATATATAAGGTTTACATTTACACCTATAAATAATATTTGACACACCACCGCCAACATAGAACAATTTAATTGTTCTACTGCCACGGAATGACGACTCTTTCAAAGGGTCGGTAAGGGATAGGAACTTAATATGTATAAGTCATTCTTACATTTATTAATTAATTATTTATATTTATTATTTAAAACATTGCCCACGTGGGCAAAGAGAATCTATGGTACAATATACATACCATAGAATATTATACAAAAATAAAATTAAAAAGTACGTTACATGCTATAACTTATAGCTATTATCAAAATAGAAATAAAATATCAAATAAATGTTCAGTATTCAAATGTTAAATTATATTAATGAAGAGCTAATTTAGAGCAAAATAACGATTACTAAATGTGGTAAAAATAAATGATTTAGGTGTCTAATAGTGATCGAAGACACATTAAAATAGATATCACTCTAAAACTCAGGTCAGGTTGATAGATCCCAGTAGCGTATACAAAGTTCCCCAATATATTTCCAAATTTGTTAGTATACTATAGACAAAAGTTACGGTTCAAGAGGGTGTCCAGACACCCAAAACACCCCCCTTGGTTGCGCCACTGATAGAACTATTTTTAAAGTTTAAATATAAATAAAAAATCCATATAATTGAGCATAGAGCATTATACCTATATTTAGAGGAGATATTGTAACATGATTCTCGATATCAGATATTGGTATCAGATACATTTTAAAAGCAATCATTCTTATAAAACTTCTTTGAACTTAATACATTCTATCAATTAAATCAGATTATTTTTTTTCGAATTATGTAGAAATAGTGAGAGCGAATACCTGTGTTTGGTGCGAACCCCGATCATATATAAAAACAACACTATGGAGCAATTAAAATATAATATACTATACATTTTAACTGATCACAAAATGTTCTACACCGTAACGGCCCAGTACGTTCCAGAGCGTTACGCCCACAACGGCCAATAATGGAGGGGTGCGCGTGAGAGCGAAACCACGTGGATAAATATCATGATGCGTCTAATATTATTATCATAATAACGTGCACGCACTACAGTTCGCCAATTAACGAGATAACAGAACACTACAAAACGAAACGAATTATAATAAACACGAGTACTTTTAGGCTTTCAATGCTTTCATGATATATTATATGCATAATATATTATTATAATGTATGTGTACCTACGTAAAACATGGGTACATCCGTCAGTGGATTTTCACTTTCTTTTTTTTTCCTACATACGATAACAATATATAAATGTCACGGATCTGTCCGTCGCCACTCACTGGGCCGAGAAGAGCATCGTAGTAGTAGAAATAATAATTAACAGCGTACGGCTATCGAGATGGGAGCTCTGATGATCGCTTTCTATCTGTTTGCGTATAAAATAATGTATAATAGTAACGCGCAAGGTGTGCAAAAATACACTGCGGGCGGACGTTGGAGTATAATAATATAATAATGTGTAATGCGCGCACTGTCGCCGTCGTCTTCGTCGTTGTCGGTGCAGTATAATGTGCATGACGTGCATTGTGTTATTGAAAAATAAAACCCACTATGGCAATGTATTTTCTCACGCGTCGCGTTTTATTATGTGCGAATCTCAGCTTAGCACCCATCATACAAGGTGATGCAATTGTAGGTAGTAAACACCCATTTTTTTGAAAAATTATTGATACTTTTTAGAAATATTTATTATTTACTTAATTTGAAGTCCATAACAACAAATTATATATTATATTATATTTTCTGTCTACTTATTATATTATAATCAATATCGGGCAAGTTAAAGATCGATTAACGCTACACATATTTAAAATTTTTTTGAAAAAAATAAGCTCGACAACTCGAGTGATAATTTATAATACATTACATACATATAAATACATAGTGAGAGAGAGAGTGAGTAATAAGAACGTACGGCAGCGATAAGCGTCGATACGCTGCCTCATTGCAATATAATAATAATATAGCAAATAATAGCATGAGCGCTGCTCCGCTTGCGCTTGAACAATTGATCACTCGATCGTTTGGTGCAACCGGAACGACCCGAAATCGTGATCAACTGACGACAATAGCACCAAACTACAACAAAATAATATATTATACGACGTGAGAAACGTTCG
Organism: Rhopalosiphum padi; assembly: GCF_020882245.1. Classification (NCBI taxonomy): domain Eukaryota; kingdom Metazoa; phylum Arthropoda; class Insecta; order Hemiptera; family Aphididae; genus Rhopalosiphum; species Rhopalosiphum padi. The sequence continues at coordinate 64,259,698 of NC_083597.1, read as the reverse complement.
ATATACCTGTATACTGTATAGGGCATCAGCTACTGCAGCACAACCACTACCGCAGTCGTGACAACCAGTCCACCTGATATAATATCATATTGTGTGAAGATTAACGTCTGCTAAAGCTCACCTGAATAATAATATATATATATGTATATTATAATAAAATGTTCGATGTGTCTCCGTGCCTTAATAATTTAACATCCAGTAATGTCGTGGATCCAAAACCAAAAGTCAATCTAGAATCACTATACCGTGGAGGTCGGTCATAGTTGAAGAATTTTTTATCCGGAACTACGCGACCATAACACATGCGAATCCATCATTAGAATACCATAGATCTCTATAATACATCCATATAATATGATATAGTAATAAGTCTGACGGCTTCTCGGCCATGACATAAGCACGGGAAAAAACTCCACAGGTAAAAATCTGTGTTAATAACTAAGAAAAGAACGCGTGGGTCGCACAGTTCGCAAAATTTGTACAGACGTACAATATATCACGTGCGATATTATTAGAGATATTATGTATTGTTATGTGAACTCGGCACGCATACAAACACCTGTCGCTGCTTCCCGCAGTACTCGGAATAATACATGACAACAAATGCGAATGACAACTCGGACAGAAGCATAACATGTATAGCTCGTCAACGAATATAATATTAATATATTATTGTATAAAATAAATACGTTATTGTGGAAATATTCATACAGAACAACGTTGTTTTACTTTTGAAATCATCACGACCAGACGGCAGGTTTGGAGCAATAATAAAATTCTACGTTGGAGAGTATTGTACCTGCAGTCCGTATATATGATATAGTGCACACGACGCTCTACCATAGTTGTTGATTCACGGCTAGTGAAGTTGTTTTAGACACTAAAATTCGGTGTACCACTCGACAATGTCCTGTCACAAGTGTACACGACGATTCCATTGTCGGGCTAAGTTGTTTTTCTCTGCTGCAGCCCGTTTCTCGGGAGGACAATTCTAAGCGCAGTATACAAGAAGTATACTATGTATACGATGCATTGGCATTACATACTATTATTATCACAGGTATATATACCGTCGCACCGAATTGAATATTGTATTGTACGCGGATCTTATATGGATGGCGCCTCGTAAATAACATGGAAGGTATGTATTGTTTATATTATATACATAATATGATTGTTATTTGTTATTAAAACCGTCGAACATGGACGGCCGAGCACGTGCTAGTGGACCGGGATGAACGTTTCATTCGTGCAATATATGTTTAAAATTATTATTATTATACTATACAACCCGTAAAATAGCGAACACGAATTTCTTATTACTCGTTTTGGAACACCAAACGGAATATAACCGTAGCGCGTATGTGTATATATGCATACCAGGAATTCAACGACTCGTGTATAAAGATAAGTCTATCTAATTAACACTTTAAAAAATGTACAGGTCATAAAATCAAACGCACTATATTCATCTATGGCTACTAAAATAATACACTGAAAAGTACGTATACACTCCACACGGTGATAATAACAAAAATTACAACGAAATTCGAAAATTCAATGAAAACAAATACACAATATTATATTGACCGCGGTCTTAACGTATAGCAATTAGCAGTACAATATAAAACTATTATAATATTGTTGTGTACTCCAACGTATTAAACGAAACTGTCAGCGTAAAGTGCATAATGAAATCAACGAAGTCGTAGTGTACCTCTCACAATTGAAGGATGCGTGATGATAGCGGTTTATTATTATTAATCGGACGGATAAGGGTGTGCGGCGGTACTTATAAAAGTGAGTTGGAAATATTTTAAGTACCTACCAATACAATATATAATAGTATTATCTTATGATACGGTATTTGAGTGTGTATGGCTCAAATGAAACGTTAAAAGACGATTAATCGACGAAGAATATCCGTTCGATCGTATATATAAAATAAACAATAATGGATTTCTGTGTTCCATAAAAATAAAGGTCTCATAGACGACTCTGTGTGGCGAGGCCCTAAGGGTCTGCCGCTGCAATAAATAACAATAATATCACTATAATATAATATATTGTACAGCGTATCAACTATCAACATAATACTGTATGCGACCGCGTCAAGGTGAAATATCCACCGCATTCGGTTAAGACTCACAGCGGTGACTCATACACACAGACACAGTCATAGTGTACGCCACGCGGCACAAGCGTCGAATGCGCGCGAGCGTGTGTAAAGTTGAAGAATAACAAAAATCATTAATGACTCACTTAACGCGGTGTGTGTGCAACTATCGATATTAATAATAATAAAAATAAAATATAATTTAATATAATATAATATAAACGCACCATCGCGTATCGTCGAACCGACAAAGGGAATTCCGGTTTCGATGCCGCAGATTCTCGGTCCATGCCAATCCCGTGTACTCGTACGTAAATACCAACTATAACCTACAGCGCACACACCACATAATAAAATACGTAAACATTTTTGCTTAAAGATTATACACAATGTAATATACGACGAGTGACGACAACGACGACAATAATAATAAAATAACCACAAAATAATTGCCAGGCGATATCGTTATAATATCCGATGAGGTATAGCACTCCCGCGGAGGGTCCGCGATCACATATTTGTTCAAGCGTAAAAAAAATTAATTTTTTAGCGATCATATGGCGGCGCTGTGACAGTGTGTTCGCTGTATGACGACGGAGCACGACTGGAAAGCACAAACACATACGCAAGCATACTGACGAGAGCACACACTAAAGTAATTCGGGCCAATAATATAATGATAATGGTATATTTTATATATAAGTCGTGCGAGACCGATGACAAATGAGAAAACGATACAAACGGTTTTTCAATGGTTTGTCTGTATACGAGTTTATGAAACACAACTACAACTATATATATATAACTATACAACTAGTACCCAACCACGTACATAATGGCGAGTGTCACCCAAACAACCCTGTCTAAAAATTGTCACGATCGGATCCTGCGCACCCGTGTGCATCGGAGGACTGCATCGACAAGACAAGTCGTTCGTTTCACGTCTTCGTCGGTGGACAGGTCGTACATAATAAATGATAAATATTATATTATCGTTATTTGCGCGTCCGCGAGGCGACAGACAAAAAAAAAATAATAATAATAATAGAAAAATGACAGCGTTAAATGTACAATAATAATATATATTTATGTGTGATATAATATAGCGTTTATACACATTATATACCGGTCGAGGTGAAATCGTGACTGCTTTTGTCACGTGTACCCATACACCTACTGTCTGATACAGTGGACCGTTGTATTTACACATATACCAAACATACACACTCGCCATCGAACAGACGCATAATTTTATAATAACAGCATTCTATGTACCAGTGCAAATAGATAATATTATACGCAACACGACGACAGTGATTAGCATAAATGACTATATGACGCCGTGCAATATGCATATTACAATGTATAACGAGTCGTATACCCTACAGCGTAATTCGGATAAGCTCGCCTCCCGCTATATAGGTACAAATAATATAAAATATGCAGCAGCAAGTACCGGATTTTTGGCGGATAGTTGTAGCACCTACATCTTTATCTATACTATAAGAATCTCGGTATACTTGGCACACACATGGACCTCTCTTTTTCCGAATTTCCGTTGACTATCTCGTTTAATTAAAAATGAATGTGCGAACTCTTACAGGACTACCAGTGTAAAAATACCCTTGTTGGCGTAGTTTTATAATAATTTCCAACATAAATGTCTTGAATTTAAAAAAATGTATAATTCGGCTTCACTAACACCTAATCTATATTATATATTTATTTATATATATATATAACCTAACCTAAATGATATATTGTATTATACATTTATACGTCTGGGAAATACACAACTAGTAAATAATAATATATAATATTACCAGTATAATACCTCATGCAAGTACACCCGCGTTTCTTGATTTGAACGTCGCGGCGGCAACGTTTATTATGCTGTACTGAAGAAAAAATACCTATGACCTCGATAGACCATTAGGGCCGATCATCATTCTCAGGACGATGATGGATTTCAATCGTAAATCCGTTTTAAAAAACAAGATATATTCCTGTACGACTGCAAAAATCTAGACATACCTATGTATATTATATATTATATACACATTATACATATGTACAGTGTACACGCATTATAATCGTTCAAGCGGCAATGTGTTGGCGTCTTGTATCTAAGTACACACACGTCACACACACACATATGTATATATATATAATTACACAAGGTAATTACTAAGCTTGCTTACCCCGTAAATGTTTCATCAATAATTTAGTTATTCAAAATCTGATTTTTGGAAATACACTTAGACCATGTTTTCGAATTATTTTATACTACTTAATGAGTGTCCTGTAGAGATAGATATTAACTTTTGTTGTTTTTTTTTAAAATGAGAACCCCCTTTTTTCGACTATAAATTATTTAATGGATACAAAAAATTCAAATATTATAAAATATGGTTTTTGAGTAAGTATATTTAAAAATTCAAAAAATAAAATTTTGATTGAATTCATCATTAAAGGAAAAGTGAGAGTAAACATGATTGGTAAATCACTATTTATTTTTTTTACAAGTATCAACGAGGATGTATACCGACCTATGAGTCTACAGGCAGGACACGAGAGCGCTAGTACAGCAGCCGTCTTCGAATTCTGTTTAAAAACGAGTTTGCCTCCGGGGGCTGCGGCGAATGTTTATAGGTATATATTTTATACCCGCTGAGGATAAGAGAATGAAAGAAATGGAATGGAAAAAAATATTTATCCAACAAAAATAATCGTTTTCCCGTACAGCCGCTGCAGGTCTTTGAACTTATTCCGTATTTTTATTATTATTATTAAATGTCAATGTTAATAAAACGCCGCGCGTCTTGTTATCAGGAAGACGACGTAATCTGCAGGCCCCGCATGCCTCACCCGCCGTATACCACTATATATACATCGTGCATCGCTTATATATGTGAGTGCATATATAGAACCGCTGCAGCTAAGACTCCGCCGCTTAAACCTTTACCGAGGTACTGGTTTGTCACATACATAAGTCAAGGTTGCAGCACGGAATACGTTAACGTCAAGTCAGCACGAAATTCAATTCGCGGTGCGAATCGCGCGAATCAAACGATTTTTCCTCCCTTCTATATAATATACACGTATACATATACCATATTATACTACACGTAATATATAATATAATACACCGGACCGGTTCTGGGCGGACATTTGCGGCGTTTCCATCATCATGACCCGTTTCCGCGACGGCGAGTGGGTATATGTATAAATATTGGTAGGTAAATATAATAGCTGTGGTGTGTATGTACAATTTACCAGGACCGCGGTTTCAAAACGTCTAAGAAAATATTATTATTTTTATTATATAATTCGGACAGGTGACGCGTAGTACACTAGTACCTACGTATAATGCCGAAAACTCCGGTATATACCTACGTCGTCAATTAACGTTATATAGCTGGTACCTACGCTGTGACCGTTGTCATTTATCTCCGGGTCAAAATGTATTGCAAAACCTATTGTAGTATGGGTATTGTGTCTTATACGCCACGTCACGAGCGCTTGCCATCATTATAATATACTATGCATATTATAGCGGACCCAGCGGAGGTTAGAAGATCAAAAATCAAATATTGACATACAATTGAAAATCTCGACTGGCGATAAACGTATAACAATATAAAATCATAGTTGGTTATATTATATACATATTTATTGAAAACGCGATTATCGAAACACTTTCGATCCAAAGACAATGCACCTGTGCACGGTACAATATAATAACAACGATAGCGCGCGATGCAAATCGAGCTTGTGAAATAATATAAAATATTATATTATGTATAGACATACGCGTACACTCGGCTCAAGGTTTTCTCATGCTCTATTGGCTAGCTTTAGGGACTTACATTAATGCGGATTGTAAATCATACACACAACATAATATTGTTGCATTATACCTACTCTCGCAATGTCTCGCTTATATTATTGTGATCAATTCACCCGACAGTGTTTTTAAGCGCGATTTATAATCCACACTTCGGCCTTTCGTTCACAGCCACCACTGCTATTAAATAGGTAGCAATTAGATAACGTGCAATTTTCACCACTATAGTTTTGATAACAGCGAATAAAATACTAATTGTCAAGGACTCTTGTCATTAAACTCATGATATATACTACGATAATAGTATATGTAAGTATATTGATAACGAAGCGTCTGAAGGTTAGCGTTTAGCGATACGACTGACGTATAATAAGTATCGCGGTGCAGTTGTACTTTTATAAAATTGTGTAGGTTCGTAAAGAAGAAAGTTGCGGTCAGTCTACTCGGTAAACAAATTACATAAATTAGCAAAACAGACTAAGAGACAATCAGAGGATATACACTCGACAGTCAATTAATCTACCCTCACTTTCGAGTCACGAAGTTTCAGTAGGTACAATATCCGGGGTAACAGGTGTGCTACACTTCTACGAGTTCGCGGTCGGCCTGCATAAAAAAAAAAGAGGAAACTGTATATGGCTCGACTCGCGTGACAGTTCCTGTAGTAAGTAGCAACAGTAGGTAGTGTTATCTATACACTGTACGTTTTACACTAGATTATAAGCTTTTGGCCATAATAACTGTACGGACTCTCAAACAATGGTCTGCAGTATGCTAAGAACGATTATATATAACGGGACACGCTAAAATTTACAACGTACGCGTTAAAAATAAATTTAAAAAAAAACGATCTTCAGTCATTACAGACCCCATCACGACGAGCAGTCTCGACCTCTCAGTCCTTATAGACGAAAAGGTCGTGATGAGTGGGCATCGCCGCATTGTGTTTGGGCTACAGAGATACATCGCAGTCGTCGTTTAAATCTATATCTGTGCAACCCAAACAAAACAATAATTTTCTCATCCTAACTGTACTATTTTCTGCTCACTTGCGCAAATTATACAAATATTTGTAAACAGCACGCGCCTTGTTCGCGTATATAAAAACTATCAACAAATCTGCTGCTGCAGAAAATCGAATGCTAGCCTTCACAGTTAATATAAAATGCGCATATATGAACTATACATGGAATGGTAGAAAAATACAAAATAGATTAAATTCTATCAGAGTTAGATCAATATTGAAGCAAAACTGATATTATCGCCTTTGAAAATATGCAAACACCTATGCGGCTATTTATAATAGTATTATATTGATAATGAAAGGGGATTGTTGAGGGGAGGCTAGACCGATATAGCGTAGCTTTGATCAAGTTAAAAATGTGTACTTAGTATAAAATACACATTCGATTGTCGTCGTAACGCAGCTGGATCTGGCAGATGTTAGGCATGTACCGGCGAACGTCGGCTGTATAGGGGTTAACATCTGCGCCTACCGAGTGACCACGAGAACACGATACGCATTAACATTGAACGATAATTTTCACCCTAGCATATAGTAAATATTATCGCACACCCGGTAGTTATTATGGCCTAATGGCTAATACCTACCAAAATTTGGATTCTACCATCGGATGGACATTATTATATATGTAACAACAGGAGTAGCAATTTAATATACCATACATATATTACTTTAATATTTAATTTATGTAAATCATGTTAATACGCGACCTTGTCTGGAAGAAGACTTCTGCTTTCTCGAGAAACCAGATTAAAAATATAGTAGCGGTGGCGGCGTCGGCGGCCGTTGAGAAACGTTGATAGATTACCACCGGCCAGTCAGAATGCCAACGACCTTGAACTGGTACACATCATAACTTACTATATATTTATATATTCCTTTTTTAAACGAATCAATTGAACGAGGTTAACGCACGACTGGTTAATTGAAAAATCCTAATATCGAAATATTATTTTACGGTTGCGTTCCGACGTTCCGTTAAAAACTTGCAACAACTGGGCAGTATTATAATAATAAACGATTTATAGTAACGAACGTAGCATACACGAAACGACTGTTTGCCAAAAATCTTACGCGTTGCACAATATCTTGAGTTGCACAAGGTATACAGATATATTATGGTGCAGTGACGTTATCAAAGTGAACAAAAAAAAAAAACACTGTTGGCTCGTGACCAGAAATTTAGTGGTCAGGACGCGTTCCATAGGGTTTAAGACGATATATCTGATGGAAAACCACAGCCATAAGCCTCGTGACGGCAGCGGTTGGTATATAATATACTGAATATTATGGAAAAGAAGTTTCCATTAAAATATAAATATCTATATGTATATTCGTATACAAATTAGGTATATTACCACGAGGTGTATATTATTATAATATAGGTACTATTTTGCAGTCTTGACATCCCGGTCGACTCACTATAACAGTAGATAGAAACCAATCAACGGGGCTACACATTTATACCATGACACAGTCGCATTCGTTCTCTGATCATACATGCAGTGCAGAACAGTCAGTAGCTAGAGGTACTAGAGGCACGTGTTCTTTCCTCCTCCCATAATATTATTTTTCACCGTGGTGTAGTACCTATTGTAGTGTACAGAAATTTCTTAAAAGTTATATAATTCAAAGTAAATCTTAAATAAATTATTTGTAGTTTGTGTTCATAAATGCCGAAATGTAATGATTATGCATTAAGCATGATGTTAAAATAAATGATCGAATTAAATATCATCGTTATTTTCAATATTTATTTATAAATATAGGGTGCCCGCCACACACTGTACAAACCTAATTAAAGTACCACATACGTAAAGATAATGAGTGTAACCAAAATTCCTAAAACGTTATAATTTAAACTACTTATTATTTTTATTTGTCATACATTTAGTATGTACATCGTACGGATACTACGAATACAAGCCGTCGCACAGTCAATTGTTTATCGCAACTTCGTGTACAAACTGCGATGTTTGTTATGTTTTTAGTCATTTAAAATTATTTTAAATTCGTTTAGTTGCTCATAATAATCTCCTTTATTTTTAGCTATTTAATTTGTTTAAGGTCAGGTCAGCTATGGGTTGTTTTATATTTTATTATATGTTTATAATAGTTAAAAGTTATTTGTATTTTTGTTAGTAAAATATTCGAATTAAAAATAAAATTTAATGCTTACAACATATATTAATCTAAGGTTTACAATAATGTTAATACATACAATGCTATGCTAAGTATATACTATAAGTAGTTATTAACATAATAATACAGTCATAAGTAAAGAGTAGATGTGTAGTAAACAATTAATGAACAAAGGCTCTTTGTCAAAGGGTCGTAAAATACGAGTAATAAGTGATATGTAGATATTCTAGCATTGAAAAAACTAGAAAAAAAGTGTTCCGCGGTCCCTCAGAAAAAATATTCTGGCTACAGTACTTCAAGTCATACATGTACAATATATACATTATACGCGTACAAATCAATCGCCGAAGGATATAATCGAAATAATGTATACATTTAACATTATAACAATTTCAAATTCCACTGCATTTAGGATGTTAAAATATCAAATAGTGTTTATTATGTTATATATTTAATAATAATTAATAATCATCGGTTTCACACGAAACCTATTGAATGAAAACCATAATAGAATATTTCATTTTGTATTAACATATATAGAAAAAGAAGACGGATACGTGTACGTTGGATCGGTATGTGTGTTAGGATTTAGGGCGGGGGAGAAGGAGAGTATGCGCCCCGTGATCTTTGCACGCACGCAGTCTCTCTCTCTCTATCAATACGGTTGGTATCTGAATATACCAATGCTGATACACAAAAGCAAGAAGACAGGAATTCGGAGCTATTCAATAGACGGAACACACGGAAAGGGACCTGTAGGTGATGAGGGGGGACAAGAACGCAGAAGAAAGAAAAAAAGGATCGCCGCAACAATTGACACGGTCGACCCAGAAGCACTTGGTAGACTCTGTGGAATCCCATAAATATCATCCAGTCGTATACAGCCAAATGGTCCACCACCACATTATCTAAGGTTCGATGTGTTGAGATATTAATTTTTCACAGGACGATAGTACAATCGTTATAGAGGATTAGAGGAAGGACGACAACAACAATATTTCAGAAGAGAGTAAAAAGGGACAGAATAAATATTTCTTTATCTTCAAGTAAATTCGTAATAGGTAACCTACGTAATATGTAATATGGTAACATTGTCTGAAAATACCGACTGATCTCTTGCACGGAGCGCAAACGGTCAACGCACATTCTTTGGATACCGAATGCATGATCGATGTGTTTCGATATGCTTTATTATTTTTTTGAACTCTCCCCCCCCCCCCTACCTAGCTTTCCTATAAATGATGATAAGAGTACGATACGTAATGCTACTAATTTTATATACGTGCGAACGCGCCATGAATAATAATTTCGACACACACGCATTACTCACACTACCGCGATACACGAGTAAGTAGATTTTGAAACTAATTATTCGTTCATTGACGAGACATCAATTTAAAACAGAAACTATTGTTACTCATCTCGGTCATCGGGTTGTTATATTATTAATGATTACATATTATTACAGACTCTAATTAAAAAAGTACAGCTGTGTGCCCATGTCTTAGTTGCAGTACCCTATCTGGGCGAAGGGGAATTTTATTGTAAGGCGTGACTTGTCCACCACTCGCACCAACTACTCCAACAAGGCTTTGCTTTGTCGATTAAATTAATTATTTTATATTCGCCACGCTCAACAGCATTTGTATATAGTATATGCATGGTACAACTGTACAAGATACTACATAGAGAGCTTAACTGATAAACTGCATAACCCGAATGGTAACAATGCATCACACATCGGATACACTC